>NW_027452346.1:0-27915 GCF_964194025.1 Convolutriloba macropyga
GTACATAAGTAAACATGACTTCGTGTGTATGTGAAAATATTTAAGCGCACATGGTGGAATCTTGGATATATATATATATATACATATATATATATATATATATATATATATAGAGAGAGAGAGAGAGAGAGAGAGAGAGAGAGAGAGAAAGATAGAGATCGAGAGTGAGGAGCAGAGAAAGAAATAGAGAGAATTAAATTGAGTGAGCGAATGAGCTGGTGAGCAAGTGAGTGCGTGAGAAAGAGGGGAGAGAAAAGGAGGGGAGAAAAGAGGGAGAGAGAAAACGTGAGCATGGGAGATCTATATATGAGAGAGAGAAAACTTGAGAGAGAGAGAGAGAGAGAGAGAGAGAGAGAGAGAGAGAGAGAGAGGGTTTTAGCGTGTACATAAGTAAACATGTCTTTGCGTGTATGTGAAAATGTTTAAGCGCACATGGTGGAATCTTGGAGAGAGAGAGAGAAAGAGATAGATAGATAGATAGAGAGAGAGAGAGGAGAGAGAGAGAGAAAGAGAGAGAGATAGAGAAGGAGAGTGAGGAACAGAGAAAGAGAAAAAGAGAATTAAATTGAGTGAGCGAATGAGCTGGTGAGCAAATGAGTGCGTGAGAGGGGGGAAGAGGGGAGAAAAGAAGGAGAGAGAAAGCGTGAGCATGGGAGATCTATATATGAGAGAGAGAGAAAGTTTGAGAGAGAAAAGGTATTAGCGTGTACGTAAGTAAACATGACTTTGCGTGTATGTGAAAATGTTTTAGCGCACATTGTGGAATCTTGGTATGCGCTCTTATGTATCGTCTGTGTGTTGTGTCTCTGGAAGGTATCAACTCATTTGAAAGTGAGGGAGTTTTTTTCTTGATTTCCGCGTTTTTGTTTATATATATATATATATATATATATATTATATATATATATATATATAAACACTTTTCGAAACAGTAACTGACCATTAACATTTTCTCAGAGACTCTTTTCTTTTCTACAATTACATTGTTACTAATACTATCCCATTCTGAAAAATGGTATTAATGGTTTGTAGAAAATTATTGATTTCATTGAATTCAACTTCTTGCAAGAACGCGGCGAAAAATTTTACAAGATAAATAATATCGCTTCTGTATTTGTTACAAGATTCTGGAAATTTTTGAGACGTCCAGCAAGAATTTTTATTAAAATTCTGAATAAGCTCTTTATTAGAACAATCTAATTGTCGATTAATATTTGTTACCGCTTTTAGAAAATAATTTTGAGTCGAAAGCATATATTCTATTAAACGTCGCAATCAAGAGGTCTTTCAGGGGCCAACAAAATTTCTACTAAGCTGAAATTGAAGGTCTTTTAACAGACCGATGACGACCATAATAGAGAGTAAAGAGCCTATAAATAAGTTGCACACTTTGCAGCTTGTCGGCCGATTTTGACTTAAAACAAAAATGGAGAGTTGTTGAAAATTTCTCCCGATTACATGTTTCCTTTAATTTGATCAAAATATTCGCAATTACGAGCGTGAGAAAATATGATGTGGAAACCCACTAAGAGTGCCATCATATGGAAAAACAAGCGTGACACAGGTAAGACGGCGTCTTTTGGTGGAAGGGGGGGTAATTCAAAGAACCCTTATCATAGAAATTAGCATCTTGTCAAATATGTAAATGCGCCAGTTAAGCCAATATTATCACTATATCCACCGTCTTCTTATCAACATACGATTACATGTATTTTGAGCAAATTTTAATTCGCCTAAACAAATATTGAAGCAATAATTTTATAATAAATTTCATTTTTCAGATGGTATTATGTTCCTTTTAAAATATAGCGCCAATGTGAAATCTTAATTTTCCCCACTTTCAGTGCAAATAAATTTTTCACAATCTTTTCAGGTCTTAATTTTTTTTCAGCCAATAGCGTTTGTTGATTTCATTTACATATTGAAATGTTTTCACCAAAAACTGAGCGGTTTAGTTCACTTAAACAAAACAGACTTTGATTCGTTTTTCCTATTATTTCTATTTTAGATTCATTCCCCGTTCTTAGTTGTGCGCTAGTTATCCTGGAGAAGAAACCCGATCGGAGCAATTCGAAAACTTGGGAAAACAAATCTTTCCTTGTCACTTTAAATTGGAGCTGAACTTTTAATTGGTTTTCCTTAAATCCTCCCCCATCGCAGGAATAGCTGAACTACCCTTTCCAATTACCCGCCTAATGCCCTGCTTACAAAACTTGGGCTAACAATGTATAGCTGGGCCCGCATGATATGATTTTGGGTTAAAATAAAAACCCTTCACTGTATCTCAACGACCACTCGCCCTGAAATAATTATCAGGAATTCCTAAAATTCCCCAAAAATTCGAATTTCGAAAGAATTTATATGTGCAAATTAAACTGCAATTTATCTTTATTTCTGTGGCACTTTAATTTTTATTCAATAAATTGAAATTTTATTGAAAACCTTCAAGATTAATTTTGGTTATAAATTACCGTCGGTTCAACTAACATTTTATAGCCCATTTCGCCTGTTCTCGAATTTCAAGTTTATTCGTTTATCTTTAACTAACGAACATTGTTGTTATCAATCGTTTCATTTCTTATCACAGTTTGTTATTTTTATTTGTTTATCTGTAATGCCAAAACAACAAATTCCTAACAAACTGATGGCAAGGCTTAAAGAACAATTTTGAAATCAATTACTTGAGGAAAAATTTCTTACCAACTCAAATTGTATTTTACCCCTACATTTTTCCTCAAAATTGCTTATCAATATTTTCCTACAAGAACGCTAATTGTGTTGAAAATTTCCCTGTTAAGCAATATTGTGCTATTTTGTAAACTCAATTCTAGACTTCTGTAGCTACCTTTGAAACCTTCTTTGAAGTTATCGTTTCTGATGAGATTGCATTTCGAAATAAACACAAATACACACTATTTAAATTTCGTCAATTTTTTCGCAAATTTGTTCAAAACGTTACCTAGAATCATTCTGTTTGATCTAGCAGAAAGAATTTTCACGCTTTGATAATTAATTACTGTAAATTCGATTCTACACGTTATTCTCCATAACGTTACGATTTCATAGTTTATTTTTAATTTGTTCTCGTTTTATCCGGAAATCTTATTAGTTTTGTTTCGTTTGTATTCTAATTGTCATTTTTGATGCTTTCATGAAAACCATAATTGTGCGCAATGTCTGATCTTTTTGTCTGATTTGAATCGGGGTCTAAAAATAACCCTGAAACTTTTTACGTTGCCCTATTTTCAGCATTTTTAATTAACCAATATTGAGTGTAGTTATCACATTTGTCCCAATTATTAGTCATAGCCCAGCAAAGGTATATGGTTAAAATAGTTCGTGAAAAAATGTTGTCTGCCTTTTCCATTTTGTTGATTTTTACCTAATTGCGCAGACCTTTTCAATCCCATTCTTGTTTATGATTCCTTAAAATTTCTTGAAGAAATTATGAAATGTTAGAAGAATGTTAGAGAATACCTCAACAAATTTTGCATAGATTCAAAATCCTGTTTCTGATTTCGGCGATCAAAATATCGATTTCGTCTTTGACGGCAAAATTTGCGTAATAAAGCGTATTAATTAATTCTTTATAATTTTGAAAATTTCTGCAGAGGTGAATTTAATCAATTATTTAATCAAAAATGTCGAAATTAATTTCAATGGACGGCAGTGAAAACAACTCAAACTCTTCGAACGACACAAACGATTACGATGATCAGATAAGAAGCATGTTATGGCAAGAATACCCCAACTCATTTTCGATTCCGATGGGATTTCTGCACCTTCTAGCGTTCTTCGGCTCCTTCCTGGGAAACCTTTTGATACTGTCGGTGAAAATTTTCTCCAAAAGAGGGCGGGCAACCCGGAAAAGCAGTTTCCTACTCTTGAATTTAGTAGTCAGCGATCTCCTTACGAGTTTGTTCTGCATTTTACCAGCTACTGTACAGGTAAGAACGAATTCATGCCCTTTAAAAAATTAAAGATTGTTTAAATTTTAAAATATAAATTAATGCTTCAGAGCTGAGCAAGAAAATTTTGAAAATTAATTGATGAGATAAATAGATGAAGTGTAAGTTCATTGCTCGATGATACTTGTTGTTTTTTGTTTATTTTGTTCTAAACTCGCTTTACGTCGCTGATTTATGTCGATTGATTCTATCTAAATTCTGTCTTGAAGAATGAATTCAAATTCAAATTCAAATTTAACTCTCATCTTTTCGGGTTCCGTGTTCCTGGAAACATACAACGTTTCCATGAACCAGGAACTAAAATGAACAGAAAAATGTTTCCGCTTCCCTGTCTGAAACTAAAAAAAACTCCGAAAAGATCGTCGGGGTGTTTTCTCCCAAAAATAAAAACACCGGGTGTGATCTTATCGGATTTTTCCTTCAAATATTCATTTATTTTTTGCAAACATTGTTTGTGATATGGTGTGTAAATCTGTTCAATTAAGTCCAGATACGCCAGCAGTATAGAAGTTGTTTACAGAAAAACTGGTGACACTTGTTCAAAATTGTCGTTTTCCAAATTTTCCCAAAATTGGACGTTATTTCAGAATCAAAATTGATTTTCAAGCAATAGCAACGAATGAAAAAAACAGTGAATGCAAAAAAGCATCAGATGTCTTCTCAGAAATTTTCGCCTTTTCAAATTTTTTCCATTAAGACATTTTCTGTTGAACAATTTTGACAGAACGTTAGACGGCGGTATATTTATTGAAACTATAATACAAAACATCAAACGCAAACTCAACAAAAGAGGACAAAACATATCGCAATACAGAGGGAGCTGAGCCTCCCACAAAATATCACAAAATTTATGAAGCAAATATTTTTTGAACTAAGTTTGCATGAGATGAAAGCGGAAACAAATAGACTTTGACTTTCATAATATGCGAAGAAAACGTCTCAACAATTTTGCCTGAAAATCTCAATGCTTTTGTCTGAAAAAGTAAGGATGCGGATGTGAAATTATTTAATTATCAAAGTGTAAAGTCATTCATTAATTGGGAATAAGAATGAAGTATATTACAACGACGTAGAACTAAATTTAGAAGCTGTTTGCCCACAAAAAAAACTAGTAACAGCGAAGGCAGAAAAACCAATTTGCCAAAAAAAACTGTTTTGATTTTTTATATTCTCGTTATAAAATAATTGATTGCCCCCATTTCAATTAAAAATCTAGAAAATGGAAATTGTCATAATTTAGTACTCGGAAAGAAACTCTAACCAAATCTAGCCACTGCAACATTGCAGCCAATTACACTTTTATGAAATCAAAAGCAGATATAAATAATGAACACTTTAGTACTTCCCTGAAGTCAACAAGTAAATACTTTGTTGACAACCAACTGACACTCTATTGCGAAAAAAAATATTCCTAAATTTTGAAAGCTTACCGACCTATCTAAAAAGCTGTAAAAAACGTGGTGCTCAGATAGATCAGAAAAATAATTTAAAGACGCATGTTATGGTCATACGCGAGACAATGCAAAAGTTTTGCAGTCTGTTTTATTACCCAAATCATTAGTAGCAACCTAATAATTCCTAGCAACCTATAAGGCCAATTGTTAATGCGGCCTCTTAGTATATAGCACCCGCACAAAATTTATAAAAACCTCTAGAGTAAAACAAAAATGCAAACCACATCTTTAGGAAACAGCAATAAGCATCAACCTCAGTATTTAGAGAAGCACAAAACATCTAATCTGTTGAAACAATACATACTTTTGGAGTTTATGAAAAAAAACTAATTAGAATACAAGAAATGAGTTTTTTTCGATGGGCTTATAACTGAAAAAAAGAACGAAACTAGTTAGATGGAAAGAACAAAATGGCGACAGCTAAAACTAGCCAAGGTGAGAAATTTAAGTACTATTAATATAGGTTTTAGATTGAGAAAGCTACTGAACTATATCCGTTAAAATTCTAGCCTGATTTTTTCAAAAAAACAAATATTTGAAAGAAACAATTTAGAAAAATACCAGATCAGTTCTAGCGATAAATATTTTGCAAATAATTAAGATATCTCCACTCTAATGTACTCATCGGTTTTCTTTTCTCGCTTCTTACCTTTTCTCACGCTCTAGCTCCTCTATAAGTCTTAGTACTGCTACCTGGCATTCGACAATGACCGTATGGAACTTTTGATGATCTGAAAAATTAGTTGTGTTTTGTTGTAGCTTGATTAATTACAGTAATGGCTAGAAAGTACTTGAAAAGAAATTATTGTTTTTAATGACAATTCTCGCAATGAAAACAAATTTATTCAGTTCTTCTTCTGGTTACAACAGTGGCATAACTTAAAAATTTAAAAACCACCACAAGGCGGCAACCATCACTCTCTCGGGAAAACTTATTTACAGGCCATCAGATTTGGAAAACTTCGCTATGGAGATGAAACTAGGTCAACTAGGTCAATTGTTTCAAAATCTAATTGAAGTTTGAAAATGATACCGATAACAATCTTTTTTTGAATTCTCATTACTCGACTTATCGATTCTCAAAGTAATACAAAGTAAACCATTTGAGCGAAAAAAATAAGACTTGGAACCTCCTCATCTTGGGTTCTAGTGTCCGCCAAGGAGATAGACCAAAAAAGAGTTTGATTTATTTAATCGTGAAAATGGCAGCCAGTTCTATTTTGATCATTGTCATATGTGTTGATTGAAGTAAGGAGAGTTTAATTTTTCATGAACAATTTTATACAAGAGAAATCACGTTTCATGAGTTATTTCAAAAGGATAAAACTTCTCAGAAAAATTAGATTTGGAGTCTGTTTTCTTTTTTAATACCGTGAAAAAAATAAAATTAAAGATCTTTGGTTCTTTTTAAGCAACTGTTTGTATGAGAAAAGTGCCCATCTCCCTTTTTCCTAATTTTTTAGTTTTTGTTTTTGTAATCTTCTTTTCTTCGGTTCCTGTAAAAATAATGACTTTGGAAGTTCTTCAGCTTTAAAGGTCCCGGTGCGACAATTCCGTAAGAACAAGTCAGTTTTCTTCTTCATTTTGGTGGTCCTGGTTCATAGTTTTATTCACATTTTATTAGAGATGCAGCTTTAATTTGCCAACTCGAAATTTTTATTCATCACAGTATTCGTTGAAATTTCAAGCTTCACAGTTTTCGTCGTTCGCAATTTTTCAGCTGGCTGCTGAAACAGATGTACAAGAAATTAGCTGGAAAATGGTTTTCAAAAAAGTTGCTTGCAATTTAAAATGCGAATTAAATCAGCGAAAGTTTTCTTCCCCTATATATAAATTTGGCTATTTTCATCAACTTAGGGAATACATAGCGCAAAGAAAAAGAACTGTTTAAACTTTGAGAAGTCACTGTTTGCAGCTGCAGTGATGCGTCCATGTTGAACTTGATGAGAGAATATATTCCCTTATCAGTTAATTATTTGTTTAATTTTGAGAAAAAAATAACACTTTTTTTCTCATAAATTTTTTTGGGTTCAAAATCTCCTAATATGAAATACCTATACTGTGAGTCCCTTAGCACCTATTTCGATGTCCTAATTAAATGAACCAAATAATTAGATGTTTTTTTTGTGATTCCCTATAGGGATCATAGCAACAAGTAAACCACCCAGGTTGAGGTGGCCGGACCAAATTGACCTCTGATCACACCATCTTCAAGCGCACTCATCTTCTCGGTGCAATCGAATAACATGGTCTGAGAAAAACTTTGAGCGCACATTTATCTGAACAATGGCCTGGAACTTGTCTGATCAGAGGTCACTTCGGTCTGGGACGGTCTGATCGAGGCAATTTCAAGCGCACACTAATCTGACCAGAGGCCAAATCGAATAATTTTTTATCGAGTTTTTTTACTCACATATGTTGTCTCTCCTAAAAGTCAACAATACAGCAGTATTCTGATCAGAACCCCAATGAGAGTCTGATGGGTTTGATCAGAACCATGGGGTCCAGCTGATAGCAACTGCTGTTCCGCTCATGAAAAGATTTAGAATCACTGTAGATCAAGACGTTTTTATTCCAAGCTGTCTAAATTCATCTATTCAGTTAAAAACATGAATTAATTGCATACTCAACAAAATTTTTTTTCGCCACTTGGGTTTTCTTTTCCTTAATAATACTTTTAGAATTGGCGACTCGTTAGTTGCATATATGATTGAAAACATGAATTGTCATGAAATGAATATACTATAGCGATATTGAGAGATTTGTTCATGTTCAAAATCATTCTCTGATCAGACTGTTTTAAATGCGCTTTAGTCTAATAAAAGGCAACTTCGAGCGCATTTTAGTCTGATCAGAGGCGATTTCGAGTGTACGTTGGTCTGATCATAGACAATTTCGAGCGCACTTCAGTCTGATCAGTGGTGGATTCAAGCGCACTTTAGTCTGATCAGGGAGTGATTTTTGAGCGCACAATAGTCTCTGATCAGAAGAAGTTCTGGAACGCACTTTAAGCGCACACGGAGCTTCGAGCGCACGATAGTCTAATCAGAGGATAATTCAGTCAAGGTCGGTCTGATCAGAGATCATTTTTGTCTGAGACGGTTTGATCAGTGGTCATCTCGGTCTGGACCTCATACTGGGAAGCACTGAGTCATGATACCTCAAGTGTTTGCTGTAAACCTATTTTGATCATTTCGCTTTCTACTATAAAAAGATAGAGTATTTTTAGACAACAAAAAGCTAGACCTCTAAAATCAGCTATTATTATTAAACATGATACTGATAACCATGCAACTTGATAGTTCAAGCCCTGAAAAAACAATACATAAAATTCTATCCTACAAGCTTCCAGCTGAGTACAGATTTGAGGATGAGTGTGAAATAAATTATTCCTGTTTCAGGTGTTTTCTAAGCATAATATGCGATTGTTGGTGATAAACAGTAATGGGGCGGGTTGTAGAGTAGATTTTGGTAAAGTTATGAACGGAGGATATCTGCTCCAGATGTTTTTAATAGTCATCTAAGTTAGGATTTTCCTTATTCGCTTTTTTATATAAGAATTGTTTATGCTGGGAATTTAGTCGACACACCTTACAGGAAGAAGCAAATTGGCTAAGTTAGAAAAGTCACTGATCATGGTGGGTAAAGGTCTTTTTGTTATCAATTGAAATTGAGCATTGCTTTTTTTAAACCGAAAGTTTTTGATAAAATTTCGTTTATATTAAAAATTAAGATCATTTCAGCTTGTAGCCCCCCCCCCAATTTATTGGGTGCATATTTATTTTCACCCCCCCCCATTAGCCGGCATCATATATATAATGATTTACTATTGTAGTTGCACGTGCTCTGTAACTGAAGGGAGCTGGGAAGGGGGGACAAACGGAAAAGATTCAAAAACTGTAAACTTTAGGATCTATTCTTTTTCGGCTTCCAGTTATTTTTAAGACCCCAATTGAGCCCCACTCTGTAAAAAATATATAGCTTATGGTACGGGGGGGGGGGCGGAAAATTCAATTCTAACTAAGCTCTGGGGGGGGGGGGGGTCGAATAGATCCCCCAAATCATATATACATTGTTAGCATTTATATTGTAGGTTCTTTAAGATTTTTGGCATTGATGCATTTTGTGTTCCAGGTGTTTTTCCACGGCTACTGGATGTTTGGAGAGTGGCTGTGCTCTGTGTATGGACTTCTGATGTACACTGGGGTCACCTGTTCATACGTCTTCATGACTCTACTTGGGAAGTTTCACTCTTAACAAAATCACAAAGTATATTTTCCGCGATGATTCCGCTAAATTATGTAATGGTTCAGCGGTAGGCAAGCTGGGAAATTTTTCAGATCGCTTATATTAAGAGAAAAAAATGTAACGTCACTTTACTAGAACTAGTGGCTTATACTAAAATTTAAACAATTCTTTGTTGTTTTTGAAATAAAGAATCAGCTAAAAAAACTACTAAAGACTTTTTTGAAAAGTCGAATCTTTGAATCTCTTGCAATTGTTAAAAATATGTTACCTTACCCGTAACCACCAATGGAACTTCGGAAATCTACATTCCAAATTATGTGAAAAATTTATATGAGAAACCAAACACCATTTTTAATAAAATGGAAACATGTTAATCTTACAAATTTTTAGTAGCAATTATTTTCTGGATGGGCACACAACACACATCAAAAACTTTAAACAATGAAACTCTTTTGTTTGATTAGTAACAAATAGACCTGAAAAGAGCGTTTAAGGGATTGTGAAGCTCAAAAACTTTATAACTTATTAATGAATTCGACAAATCTTTCAGAAAACTATCATATCTTTTTACCTTTTTTCCTACTATAGCTTCAGTGACAAAAAATTGATGCTCTGACGCTGTACAAACATTAAAAATTACTCAAGATTTATTTGAAAGTTTTGTCTAAAACTTGAAATCAACATGACAACACAATTTGCTACCTCTCTGATCCGACCAAGCTGGAAAGAAGCTAATATGGCCATCTCCCTGACTCTGTAACGCGAGGCTGCAGATTTTTGAAATATAAAGATGAACACTACTTTACCTTTTTCAAAAATAAGTGATAAAATATCTGACAAAAACACAGAAATCGAACTATGTAGAACTTTATAAAATTCCCTTCACTATTGAACTGTGTGACAATTCTTTAAACAAATTCTTTGTTAAACAATACTTAAACAATTCTTCGTTGTTGTTGAAATTTAAACAATTCTTTGTTGTTTTTGAAATAAAGAATCAGCTAAAAAAACTACTCGACTTCTTTGAAAAGTCGAATCTTTGAATCTCTTGCTATTGTTACATATGTGTTACCTTACCCGTAGCCACCATTGGAACTTCGGAAATCTACATTCCAAATTATGTGAAAAATTTATTTGAGAAACCAAACACCATTTTTAATAAAATGGAAACGTGTTAATCTTACAAATTTTTAGTACTAATTAATTTCTGGATGGGCACACAACACACATCAAAAACTTTAAACAATGAAACTCTTTTGTTTGATAAGTAACAAATAGACCTGAAAAGAGCATTTAAGGGTTTGTGAAGCTCAAAAAGTCTATAACTTATTAATGAATGCGACAAATCTTTCAGAAAACTATTATATGCTTTTACCTTTTTTCCTACTATAGCTTCAGTGACAAAAAATTGATGCCCTGACGCTGTACAAACAATAAAAATTACTCAAGATTTATTTAAAACTTTTGTCTAAAACTTGAAATCAACATGACAACACAATTTGCTACCTCTTTGATCCGGCCAAGCCGGAAAGAAGCTCATATGTTAATCTCCATGACTCTGTAACAAGAGGCTGCAAATTTTTGAAATTTAAAGATGAACATTACTTTTCCTTTTTCAAAAATAAATGATAAAATATCTGACAAAAACACAAATCGAATTATGTAGAACTTTATAAAATTCCCTTCACTAATGAAGTGTGTGAAAATGTATTTGTTAATTAAAAATTTATGCGATAATATAAAATTTGAGTGTGGCAGTTTTCCTCAAAAATTGGTAGTGAATTATCTTAACTGAAAAAAATTTAAAACAATAAGTCTTGACTACATGCTCATTACAACTAAATGTAAAACAAAAAAGCAAACAGAACAACTTCTCTTCCTTAAAAAAAGTTACAACAAAATGGTTTAAAATTGTCAGTGAAACAGAGAGTCTAAAATTGAGTAATGAGAAAAAATGAAAACAACTAGTTCATTAATTTTGAAGGTTCTGAATTCAATTTTATTACTGCCATACGGAAAATCTCGGTTCTTTAAAGGATTATGAATAACAAAAACAATTATCACAGAAAATTTTTTTCACAGTAGTAACAAGTTTTCCAGCAGAAAGTTGTTGGTTAGTGAGGCACAATCATGAGAAGAGTTAGTTGGATGTTTATTGTCGCTGTTTATTACTTCAAAAACTACACTGAAAAATTGTGAAACATAAAGGACAATGAAAAATTTGGAAACATTAAGTCAACAATCTGGACTGGGATAAAAGGTGTTTCTTGGGCTCACCGTTGGGAAAAGTTGCAGTAATTTGACCATTTTGTATTATATATTTATTATAGTTCATCAAACTACAGTCCACTCTCGTTTTTTGAAATTTTTGAAACTTTTTTAGGACATGAAGAACACACACACACACACGCACACACACACACACACACACTTATATAAATATAAATATAAATATATATATATATATATATATATATATATATATATAATATATATATATATATATATATATATATATATATATATATATGCGCGTGTGTGTATGTATGTATGTGTTTGTTTGTGTGTGTTTATGTGTTTGAAAATGTATCACGCTTGATCTATTACCTGAAACTTGATGTACACAGCGAAAAATTGTTAAAACGTGCTTCAAAGGTAGCATCTATTATATATCATATGCGTGCCTTTTTCAACAGCAATCAGCTATACCAAGTTTATAGAACATACATTCAACCAATTTATCAAAATGGAGTTTTAACTTAAGGCACCTCAAACAAATCACTTTTAATCAAGATTAAAAAGCAACAATAAATGACAATTCGGAACACTTTCAAGTTTGAAAAACATGAAAGCCTGGCTAAAATTAAAGAGAAACTTAAAACCTGCAACAACTAAAACATCAGAGAACTACATATCTATAAGTTGTTTAAGTTATTAATAAAATTCTGAGACGACAATTGGAATAGTCCGATGTTAATAATTTTATAACAGAAGAAGTCTCAAAGTTGCAAAACAGCACTAGTAGACTGAAAATTTTGAGAAACAGACAAAAATTAACTTCGAATCATAAAAAAAATGGAGAATAGGGCACGGTTAATTTTCAATAATTGTGTTCAGTTGGACAAAAACTTTTTGATATCGGTAATGAGATGTAAAAAAGAGGGGTTGGAACGATTTCCGGGATTTGTATATATGTGATAATGATCATCTCTTAAGTGTATTCTGGTAGCTTTTTTTTCCCTATTCAAAACAAAAAACGCCAGGGCTTATTTTTAAGGCTATGTGGCCATAAATCAGAAGTCTTATTTTTCAACTTTTTTTAATTATCACTGCAATGAGACTCATCAATTGTTTGCTCAGAAGACATCACTCGAAGGTCTAAATGTCTGCATGATGCTCTCTCAAAAGGTTGTAAATTTTTGCTAAATATATATTTTGACTGTATTTTCAGCCTTTTGAAAAATTTATTATTTTTATTATCTGCACGATAGGAATCTTCAATCAAACAAATTTTTTAAAACACTCAAGCACTCATATCAAACATGTTCCAAATATTAAATTTTGTACTTTTAAAGCCAATTATTATATTGGTATTGTGATTTTTTATACTGGTAGAAATTAAGCAACGCTAAATTAAAAGTCGAATTTTTTTCAAAAAAAGTCTTGTGAAACGTAAATGAGTAAATAAGGTTTTGAATTTTCGCTGCCGCAATTTTTTGCGTTAAAATTGTGGAACATTAAATCTCTTCATCACTCATTATTGTTAACCGTGTCCATTATACAGTCTATTATTATTCCTATTAGTCCAAATTGAGAAAAAAATTATTTTGAAACATTGAACCATTAGGTTGTCAAATTAAGAATATTGTTTTCGTTCATTCTTTGCAATAGTATTTTTTTAATTATGTTGCAACTGGGCAAAAGAACAACTGAAAAGATCAAAATTTGCAAAAGAATTTGTTTTATTTTGGCCCCGCAAGTGTAACCTGACAGATGTTAAAGAGCAATTCATCAACGCGCGGTTCTGCTAGAGGTTTTTTTCTCTCCGGAAGTTTTTTGAACTACGTAGTTTTTTAGAATTAATAGATGACAGTTAGATTTTTAGATTTAATCAAAAACAGGTATATAAATTTTCTATAACTGTTTTGAAGACTTTTGAAGATTTGGAGTTTGCTGTATTAAAACCCCTAAATCCTAATCACCAGTCTAGTAGCTTGCAATTCTCATCTTATAAAACGGCTAAGATTTTTGCGTGAAGGATAATTATTATACTGTCTCATTTGGAGGTGACTGCAAAAATGAGGTAACTTTTTAGAACAATCGGCAGTAAATTGTAGTAATGGTCTTTTTGGTTTTTTTATCGTCACCTTTGCTCATTTTCGTAATTTTAGATTTCATTGAAGTTGAGAATTAAAGTAAGATCATTACTCAGCATTATAAAGTAATGAGTATTAGTGAGCTAAGCGCTAAAATGAGGCATTTTTTAAATTTTTTTCACGGGACTAGCGTCTGTTCATAAATACGTCACGTTTTCCGCCTTTTTAATTTTATTCGACAGTAAACAACCCTAAAACTTGACCAGGGTTTTTGGAGCAACAAAATTATAAACTTAATGAAATAAGTCAAATTTCAAAACCTCTAATAATTCTAACGAAATTATAGCATCCATAACTCCAAAAAAATCCTTCCAACTCCAAAAACCTGAAAACTTCAGTTTACATGACCTCTTAGTTACTTGATGTAAAATACTGTTTACATGTTATATCATTCTCAAAAACCGATTTACATATATTATCTCAAATTCCCATTTTCAATTCTGCCCTAACTAAACTAACCCAACCCTTGCGCCAATTTCTTACTTCCTCTCCACGCGTGTGAACAACTTTAACCAGGATTGCAATTTGACCTGATGAGGGAATTTTGCCCATTTTTGGAAAGGGTTAAGTTTTCATTCAAAACCCGCAGTGAAAAAATTGTCACACGCATTGCATTAGTATTTTGATCCCTTGAGAATTAAAGGAACCACTAAAGTAATTACATTTAAAATAAGTACTTTTTAGGGGCATTGAGGGTTGGAAAGTTCCATTTTTCCATCTGCCGGCCATTCAAAAATTGGGAGCGTTTAAATCTGGTATTGTCATTTTGAAGTATTACTAGTTATTAACATAAATTAATGTGGCCTTTTTGCAAAGTGGCATTCAAAATGCTATCAATCAATTTCGACTGATTTAGCGGAATTTATTGCTTAAAATTTGTAATAGAACGAGGAGGCTCTGTAATGTGCGTTGCGTATGCACATTATGTTCTCACTCCACATTTTTGAATTAATGGTCTTCTAAATTAGGAAAGACTACGAGACAAGGCGAAAAACAAATCAAACGATAATTACGACTATTTAATCTGAAAGCCTATTGGTTTAGAAAAAAAAAACAAAAAAGACCAAATAGTATCACTTAAAACCTATACTAGCGAAGTTAAAGTGTAGTTCAATAAATCAGATTGACGAAAAGAGACCAGGTAGCAAAGTGGCAAAAAAGACTCAAAAAGTCAAAGTTAAAAATATTTCTGCTTCTTAAAATAATAAAACAATTAGCTAAGGGCTGGAATTATTAAATCGTTTCAATGTTAACTCCAGAGAAGACCATTGAGACTTTTCGTTATCTTAAACATGTTTTACGACCAATAAAAGAGCGAAAAGTACTGTTAACAGTAAAACATTTGCTAAAACCAGTTTCCAAGCCCATAATTTTATAAGCTACTGACTGTTAAAAATTTATACATTTAAACGCCATGGGAACCTATCTTCAATTTGCCAATGTGATATTGTGAGAAGACATTTAAAACTAAACTCAAGGAAACTAATCGAAAATCACAAATTCGTTCTGAAAGCCAGTAGGGTCAAAGCGAGAAAATTGTCAGTTTAAGAATAAAACGGGTAGTTAGACATAAATTTGAACATTTTGTCACCAAAAAAGTGACCTGCAACTAATGAGAAAACCGCTGGCGATGGACTCAAACTCATAATCAGTTTCTTTCATACTCAATTGGAAGCAATTGAATCTTGTCATTATCCAGATTATATCATACAACTTCGACAGAACGACCATTATTTGAAAAAACATATCAAGTAAGTTTTGTAGAAAAACATTATCTGTTCACTATGAACGTTGAATCTAATCAATTGCCCTTTTTTTACCACCATTGCTAATGACCTGCCATTAATGTATTTATGTCAAAGAAGACCTCAAAAGGGCAAAAGTCCAAACAAAAAAAACTAAATACAAGAAACCATTTTTCAAAACAATAAACAGTGACTACTAAATCTTAACTAACTCACAAAAACCTTTCATCTGAGATAAGGTAACGAGCAGAACAACATAGCAAAAAAATCGCAAAAGCTCAAAGAGGAACAAATATATTTAAAAGAAAAAAAACAATAAGCTTTCAAATATTAACACCAGTTGGGTAACTTGCAACTCTATAGGACACCAATGAAACTTGCACCAATAAAGACAAATGATATCAATACAAACTATCAACTTCGTAAGAACAAAAAAATGAAATTCAAAAACAAATTTACGCCAACAAAGTGTTAAAGTCTTCAGAACAATGAGCTTTTAATTGAAAAAAATAATCTATGTTCATTTGGCCTCATTTAATTCGGAACAGGATTTGCCAAACGTCAAACAGAATTTTTAGTTGGTTGTTTTTTTATAACATTGCGATAATTAACAATAAAAAGAAGAAAAAAGCAAAAACAAAATACGATTCCCTAAATAGTTCGAATTTTTGTTGGAAGACAAATAAAGACTGAAGTTTGCCTTGAATCTTGCCGCTGGTTCTAAAAATGGTAATAGTTGCAACTGTTAGAGAAAAATGCAATTTAAAAAGTCGATAAATCAATAATAATAAATTGATAATAATTAAATAGCTATATTGAAAAACCGGTCAATTTTCGATTCCAGAGCACTCTCTTAAGAATTGAAAGTAAAGTTCAACTTTCTTTTTTGGAGTGCGTGAAGATTGATAGAGCCAATTTTTTAGTATTGTTCTTGCGCAATTTTCAAAGAATTGCGCTATAGAAAAAAGTTGTTGCAGGAAGAAACGTAAAAGGTTAAGAGAACGTCAGAAGACGTTAACCTAAATTTTTAATGACCACATATGCGCAAAATTGTACAAGAAAATTAGAAACAAGGAGGAATCTCTTGAGCGAAGGGTAATTATTTTAAGAAAACAGATAAGAGAACTGCAAAAGAAGACTAGTTTCACAAGTCCACTCAAAAATTTTGATCTAGAGACAGCAATAAGACCACAAGAAAAAAAACAAGAAAAACAATAAAAGAGAAAAAGTCATGGTTTTAAAGGTTTACTTATTCATCTGAAGCAAACGACAAAGTCTGTTGGTGATATAATTAATGGACGAGGCCGTAGTAAGTTCCACGAAAACTAGCAAGAATCAACCGTTCACTATCATTTCTCAACAACCTACAGCAAACAAGTCAGAAAAGGCACTTGCTAAGAACTAAGGCAAAACAAAATCGAATAATTGACGCAAGCTTAGCTGGAGATGGGATTTGTTATTAAAGACACTAAACAACTAGACAGCAATTTAAACAAAAAGTGGGGAAAAATCGATAAAAACTCATTGAAAGTATTTTGTTTCACAGTCAAAGAAAACATTAGTTTTAAACTGTAATTATTCAACATAAAAAATTAACCCTTACAAACAAGCCAAAGACGTGTCTTAATGAGATCGAATGACAAGACAAAAAAAGTACAACAAGTACTCGCAACCTTCAAAAATTCATAAAGACAAACGGTATCACAATAAAAAAAAACAAGATAACTGAAAACTAGAGCCAATGGTAATATCGAACTACCTTGTACATGAAATCCAACAAAAATTGTTGCAAAGAAAAACTTGCAGGGATATAAATTCATATATATTGTTTAAAATATTCTCAAAATCATGAAAACGACAACTATGAACTCTGGCGACTAATTAGGTTTCCCTATTGATCAAAAGCAAATGGTGAAATGTGTCAGAGAAGGTTCTGGCTAAGAACTGACATAAAAGTGCCCATAATTAGGACCATGACCACATATGCGCAAAATTGTACAAGAAAATTAGAAACAAGCAGGAATCTCTCGAGCGAAGAGTAATTATTTTAAGAAATGACGAGAAATAAGAACAACATATCATTTGCAACAAAATATCAACAATTTGTCTCCTCCCATTGTTGCAACGAAAAAATAAGTTAAAACCCCTGCGTAGAGCATTGAGAAAGCAAAAAAAAATCAGCAGTATTGATGGCTATAAAACAGAAAAGAGAACTGCAAAAGAAGACTAGTTTCACAAGTCCACTCAAAAATTTTGATCTAGAGACAGCAATAAGACCACAAAAAAAACAAGAAAAACAATAAAAGAGAAAAATTCATGGTTTTAAAGGTTTACTTATTCATCTGAAGCAAACGACAAAGTCTGTCGGTGATATAATTAATGGACGAGGCCGCAGTAAGTTCCACGAAAACTAGCAAGAATCAACAGTTCACTATCATTTCTCAACAACCTACAGCAAACAAGTCAGAAAAGGCACTTGCTAAGAACTAAGGCAAAACAAAATCGAATAATTGACGCAAGCTTAGCTGGAGATGGGATTTGTTTTTAAAGACACTAAGCAACTAGACAGCAATTTAAACAAAAAGTGGGGAAAAATCGATAAAAATTCATTGAAAGTATTTTGTTTCACAGTCGAAGAAAACATTAGTTTTAAATTGTAATTATTCAACATAAAAAATTAACCCTTACAAACAAGCCAAAGACGTGTCTTAATGAGATCGAATGACCAGACAAAAAAAGTACAACAAGTACTCGCAACCCTCAAAAATTCATAAAGACAAACGGTATCACAATAAAAAAACAAGATAACTGAAAACTAGAGCCAATGGTATCATGAAACTACCTTGTACATGAAATCCAACAAAAATTGTTGCAAAGAAAAACTTGCAGGGATATAAAATCATATATATTGTTTAAAATATTCTCAAAATCATGAAAACGACCACTATGAACTCTGGCGACTAATTAGGTTTCTCTATTGATCTAAAGCAAATGATGAAATGTGTCAGAGAAGGCTCTGGCTAAGAACTGACATAAAAGTGCCCATAATTGAGACATCCTCAGCTAGAGATGAAAATTCCGACTAAAGAGACCAAGCGACTAGACAAAACAATAAAAACATGATAAACTCTAAAATTCGATGAAAATTTTTCAAAAGCATTAATGTCAAAGTCATATAAACCATTAGATTTGAACTTAAACAATTCAACCAATTAAATAATGCTTATAAGCAATCTATGAGACCTTTCCTTAACGAAATCAAATCATAAAGCAACAAAGAGTACATTAAAGACTCGCAAAACTCAAAAGCACAAAAAAAACTCTTTTTCAGAGATGTCAACTATGAGAACTTTCTTTAATGAGATCAAATCATGCGACAACAAAACGTGCAACAAAAAATCGCAAAACTCAAAAATTCATATATCGCATGTGTCAAAGTGAAGAAAATCACTAGCAAACGATCCAATCCATTATTGAGGTGCATTTTTCGCCTCATTAGCAAACTTTAAGACTGGTTATTATTTGTGCTAATTGATCAGACTGCCGAAAAAAAAACAAAAAAGCAGCAAAACAAAAAATTGACTCATAGTTTTGACAAACAATAATTTCAAAGTAATGAAAAGCATTCCTAGAGCGTATATTTTTTCAGATAGTAGAAGATAAGTGCAATTAAAACACATATGCGTTATATTAATAGCAATCATTAGAATAAAGGATGAAATCAGGAGTCAAATGGTCGCACCCGAACAAAAATTTGCTTTCAGAAACCAAAAAGTTTTTGCAAATATCTACAGCTGACTCAATTTTGAAGATTTTATGAAAAGATTTTGCTTGAAACCTGCTCGTTCTTCAACTATTCCTACTTCTCTATGCTGATTGAAATCACCACTCTAATTTGATTTCTCACTCATTTGAAAAAGCTGAAAAAAGTTGAAAGGATCTTTTAAAAAAGAGAGTTCACCAGTACAATCCAAATACTTTGTACTGTAAAAACCAAACACGGCAAGATAGCTGAGCTCCACTTATAGCTTCGCAACTATGAACAAAATACTTTTGTGGACAATTCTATTTATCATACGTATAAGGAAAAATTTAGCGAAGATAATGAACATCTGAATAAAAAGAACTGAAAACACTCAAAAGTTCAGAAAACTATGAACCCCAATAAATCGTGGAAAAACGAAATTCAAAAATTCTGTTTTATGTTATATTCTAAACTGGACGGTCTGGCTAATGGTATTACTCACAACCCTCTTGGATGGATATATCAATCGGCCAAGATTGACTGAACAAAAAAATCGTCTGAGTATATATTTTCTCCCTCCTCTAAAGTGGTTTGGAACAGAAAACATCAATTAACATTAAAAAAATGAACGACTTGAAGAAAAGTTAGTACAATTATTTCTTTTTGAAACGTAATGTAGATCAAATTAAATTTATTAGGCTTTGTATGCTTTTTAAAATGGCAGCCATTTTTAATATCGTAATAAGAATTTTCACTGTTGTAAAAGAAATTAAAATTGTCTCGTTGACGTTGAAATAAATAACTTTTCGGTCATTGCGTCAATTTATATTTCTTGCTTTTTCTATTCTAATTGCGGTCTTAATTTACTAAAAAAATGAACTAAAATTTTTTGCTATCAATTAATTTGCGCTTAAAGCTGGAAAAAACGTTTTGTTTCTTTTCTAAATTTAGTTCATGAACGTATTTGAACTCTCTTAATTGTAAAACATATGGCGTAGCAGATGTTTGCTTAGATGTCAATTTTCGCAGCCAAACTAGTGAGCCTTTTATATATTATGCTTTGCCAATTGAACAAATTTAAAAACTGCCTGTATTTCAGCGAATACATTAGTACCGAAAAACATTAGTACTGAATACAGTAGTACCAAATATAAATGATATAAGTTTTGTTGGTCTAAAATCTGACAATAAAACAAAATTTTAAATCCTCTTGTAAAAAATGTGTCCTATAAAAATTAAAAGAAGAAAATAACATCAAAAAAACTTTACGAAGACAGCAGAATTGCAATAAGCAATAAAAAACCAAAGCATCGCCAGAAAACGTGGGGCGAGTCGCGCTCAAGAGACCGACTTTAGTTTTTGCGGATTAGGCAAACTAGCCCGACCCGCTTATTCCATTTCACACGACAACAGTAGCGTGAAACCGACGGTCAGATGAACAAACGATCAGACGAATAATCGGCAGCTCAAAAAACAACCGTTTTTTAATATCCATTTTTTTGTTTTTTTGAGTTTTTTGTGTGTTAGTCCTGAATTGGGATTTAAAAAGTATTGACAATAGTAACAATATAAATAAAAAATTAAAAATCATAATAATGAAAAAATAGAATTTTTAATAATAGTAAAAAGAAAAATAAGGAGAATAATTAAATTAATAATAATCAAAAAGGTAACAACGCAAAGAGAAAAAAATAACATTAAACGACAAAAATAAAAATAATAATATTACAGCAATACTAACAGTATTAATAATATCAATAATAATATTATTAAGAATCAGAATAATAATAAAAATGAGAAGGCTCGAAAATATACGTTTGGACATAATGTACCGACCCTTCTCATCCACATTTGGGCTCTGTTGCCTACCAAAAGAGGAACAGATGGAAAATGTTCGTTCAAACGTTCAAGTATTGTTAAAAATTGATTTGTGTATGAAAAAAAATGTGTCCAATTCAAATCACTTAGTTAAATCAGAAAAGCCACGTTAGAGGGCAGATGATATATTTTTAACACAATGATACGAGACAAAAAACAAATACAAAAAATCAGATAACGCCAACAAACATCATATGAGGACAATGTGATCTTTCACTATCCATAACCTATTCCGCAAAAAAACCAGATATAATCAATTGCGCCTTCCTCGAAAACCAATAATGTGATATATGATGCCATTATTTAGAACAGCCATACGTCTACATCACGAACGATATTTTTAGACAAATTATAAATTACGTATTTGCGGAAAAACCGTTGTCAAAGTTGTTAAAACAAAAAAGAATGCATCCAAAAAATTAGATATTTAAATAATGCACTTTTGAAATCAGTAAATAATTTTTTTCGTGCATCGATAAAAAAGCTGCTAAGATCTGAAATTATCCAAATAACTATATGCGAAAAGGAAGAGAAAGTTTTTTTAAAAAAAACTATTTGAATTCTGCATAATAATTTCCAAGTCGGTAAAACTAAATTGTATTCACTAAAAACGGATATTTTTCTTTGTGCTTTATTTAAAATAGAAAGAAAATTGAGCTCTATTTAAAAAAGTTAAAATAACGTGATATCTGATCTGTCAATAACGTGACAAAACCAAAAAAAGAAACTCAAAAAAGGTGGAAAAATCCAAAGATCGAAAACTTTTTGTTTAAAGTTGTAGTACCAAAGCCGAAAAATGATTACTTAATACGTTTAATTGAAATAAATATTAGTTTACCATCCAATAGAAAGACGATGCCAACTGTCTTTGGTGAGCGTGAACTTCAAGTTGACCGAAAAATTGGCCAGAATGAATAATCTAACAGACAGTAAGCTTTTGACTAAAAAATTAGATACGTTTTCTAGGAACAATTTAGGAAACCAATTGAAGCTGTCTCTATTCAGCCCTGATTTGACTTTTTCTATTCTGTAATCAACATAAAAAAGCAAAAACTGCAGAAAAAAATAAATACAAAAAGGGCAGAGACTGATTACAATTCGAATTCTTTTTTGGACTGTAAAAAACGATTGACCAAATCTAGCCTTGCTTATGCTTTTCGTCTGTTACGAACAAGTAATTGACAATTTGTCATAAGTGTCGAGATATGAAAAATGTTTTGCGCTTTTTAGATACTTCGAGTTAAATTAGCATAAAACTGGCAAAAATTTAATTCAAAGGCACTCCCAAACGAAACAAAGTAAGAATAGACTCTTGAAGTTTGACAGGTTCCGTAAACTGTTTGTAAATGTGTTAATCCGACTATTTTAAATAAAGTGGACCGAAGAAGTTTATTTCGTGCTTTTTTAAAAAACGTTTTAGCTGAAAATTTTGATCAAACGGTTCAACAACAGTTTTCCATCCTGAGAGGTGAAACCTTCAACACTATTGGTAACAATTTTAACATACTTCTCAACAAAAAAAGTGTAAAATTAGGGAAAGTGTAAACATGAACAACGAAAATCAGTCAAACGTTCACAAAATTTTAAACCTCAGCAGCTGTGTGGAAAAAGCAAAATTTAAAAATTTAAAAAAGTTTTTATTTTATATTCTTATCTCAACGTGCTTTCTAATGATACCACTCAAAACCCTTTACGATGAATATATCGATCGGCCAAAGTTGACTGAACAAAAAATATCCAGTTGAGCATATGGTTCTGTCCCCTCACTACGGTGGGGTCGGAACAAAAGATTATTTGTGTTCAATGCAACAAAAACATTTCTACCGGCATATTATTGTTTATTTTTTATATAGTGTATTTAAGAGTAACTTTTATATTCTTTGTGCTAACATCATGACATGCTGTCACTGTACTTGATGTCTAATTGCAATGGTAAATGTTACTCACATGAAAGGCATTTAATTATAACGACCTACTATTGATCCTAAGAATATCAGAGCAGCGTAAATCACCTTTCAAAATAGAAGGACATGTTGTTATTCAAACTGTTTTCGAACTAGTTTCCTGGACACAAACAGGAAAAAAACTACAAAAACTTTTCTAGCAAAAAATTAGTGCTCGGGTAATTTAAATCGAATTTAAAATGGCATTAAGTGCACATTAATTGTTAGTTTTTTGCATAATATTCAGAGCAAGGCTGTGGCATTAAAAATGGCCGACAAACATTTTCACCGGTATTAGCACACGGAAGACAAAAAATCAGACTGTTATAATTTCTATATGCTTAAACGCCATTCGAAATGTTCATTTTTTGTAACAACTACGATAGTTAAGACACAAATTGATTTCACATCAGTTTACAACCCATTAATTTATAACACTACTGAAAAATATCAATACTTAAAATACAACGCGGCTTTTTAATCCGCATTAAAAATGTCTGTGTATAATGTCTGCAACGAAAAAAAAGTACTTTCCCCAAAATTTTCCCACAAAAAATAGCTGTCTGGGAAAATAATTAGACAGACAACAGATGCAAATGCGTTTTGATTATCGTTTCCTTCGTCTTTGGAGTCGATAACACTTTAAAACCCGACAAAATTTGATCAATGCTTTCCTAAAATCCGCTCTGCCGTGTTTATACAGAAAGTGATTGACTTCAAATAACTTTGGGCGTTTATCTTAGGCGAACAAAAATAACAACTCATGTTTATATTAACCAGCGTTGGCCTTAGATTTTGTGTATTATAAAATGATCAAATATTCATCTTTGAATAATTCGGTTCGCATCTCAGAACTTCGAAGAAGGATGTTTTTATTTTTATTAAAGCGATCAGTTCTTGGACGAAATTTGAACCAAAAAAACTGCTTGTGTTCAGATAATGGCAAGAAATAAGGGGAAAAGAATTAGGCATTGAATACGGAAGAATAGGGGAGAGGGAGGGTCACAATACATATTATTTAAAAAGTTGTTTTCGCTTGAATGTGAGAAAATTTTGTTCAGTATTGAGCATGATTTTTTCAAAATCTGAGAAAATTTAGTTCGTTAACTAAGCAGGAAAAATGTCTTGTTTTAAATGATCTATACTTCTGACGGCATAGCAATTTATAAAGTGATAAATGGTTCTGTAACCGGAACACAGGTAGATAATATCGGGGAAAACTTGAGATAAACAAAGCGAGAAATCTGCCGTGTTTTACTAAAACTACGTTTTTTTCCCTCTTAATCGACTAAATTAGCTTCGTAAACTCTTTTTCCGTTTCCTCAATTAAGAGTTTTCCTGTTTTTTTCTCTCACAAAAATTACAATCGTGATACATGTTGTGTTGGTTAATTTATCTATTTCCTGAGCAATGAATATCATGCTTAAGACTCATTTTAACTATTTTTGAATAGCGCAAAACGATGAATCAAATATAAGTTAACAAAATTAGTTCCACTTTTCAAAACTGAACGAGGCGCTTAACCAAGGAGTTCATACGCAGTAAAATCAATGGTTTTTGTAAACCTTTGAGCTCTAAAAATGCAGTTGAAAATTAATTTTTGCGGGTTTTTCCAGGTATAATCATCTCATACCAACTCGAGTGAACGTTTAACAATTTTTCAAAAAATTTTCTAAAACCTGAAGACAATTTTCGATGCTGCTTTCGATTTGTCAACAAAGCAATTACAAATTCCATAGTTACCTCGACAGTATAAGAAACACCATATTGGTTTGTGAAAACACTTAGGAAAATGCAAAAAGTTTCAGCAAAGATTCCAAAAAATTTTTAGGTTTTCAATTTGAAACTCAGAATTGTTAATAGAAGGTTTCTGAAAAATGATGTAATGTGAGATGTAACAATAATGCTGACAAACTTTGAAGAAGCCTACTTCTTGATGATTTGCTGTAAAATTAGCATTTCATACAAGATAAAACAAGTAGTCTCTGTAGATAGAGCCAGACAAGCAACTAAATTGAAAAAATTACCCAACTTCTAAAGATAAAATCTCAGCATGAATGCCGCACTCAGCACTCAATATAAATTTTTTACCTTGAATTCAGGTCGGCATTAATCTTTAACACAATTCACACTTTTTAGACTTCTAATGATACTCATCGCCCACAGAGTTTTAATTCTTTCTTGAGTCTTAAGCTCTAAGTCAGGTAACTATGTGTTAATCGAGTTTCTTCGAGTTCAAAAAACTAGCGGGACAATTCTTGAAACACAATTGAAAACATTTTGACAGACCAGAAGCCTTGCTATCAATCTCATTAGATGAACGGTATTTCAAAACACACAAAAATAAACAATTTCTTTTAGAAATTAGTGAATGCCCTATAAGCGATCAGAGTACCACTTTTAGATCACCTTATGAAGATCAATTCTAGCCTTGTTTTAAGTGTTGATATGATTTGTCTTTACTCATACTAATGATGGAAGAATCTGAAAGTCAATTAATCGTTTCGAGAATGAATGGTCAAAGTTAATCTAAATGCTAAAAATGAAAAAATCTGAAGAAAATTTCTATATCTCACAATATAGTTCCGTGCAGACATAACAATAATGAAACAGAAAAACCGGGCAACAAAAGAATTACAAAACCAACATAACTCAAATACTCTTCCATTTTTATAGAAAAAGTAGTCAATTTGATCAAAATTTGGGCAACAGTTCCCAAAATTTGAAGAAAAAACGGTAATAAGGCGAAAGTTCTTAACTCTTTTGATCTCGTTGACACCTATAAAAATTCAAAACTTCGATTTTTTTTCAATTTACAACTTTACGCTCTCTGGGTTTTTCTAGCTATAACGATGAGCCAAATTTAACTGAGCAAAAAGAAAAGCTGACAAAGTATGGTCGAAACAGAAATAGTTAAGAAGAAATATATACTCCATTGGGGTCAAAAATTGATTTAGAGCCACGAGCATTACCTTCAAACTTTCAGGAATAGATCAGATATGTTGGACTAAAGATAAAAATTTGTGCCCTTTAGATTTTTGTATATTTTATGCAGATTAGGTTATGTCAAATTTGATCACACATTATGAAAATATTTTCAAAATACATGCACAATGAATGAAAAAATGGTGTCTGATAGTTGCATTTTTTTGAAAAAAAGAAATATAGATAATTTGCTGAGAAATTGAGAAAATGTCGAAAAGGCTGAATGAAAAATACTACCACCATTTTGTTTCTAGTCCTCTAATCAGGAAGACACGCGACTAATCATCGAAAATTTTCCAAGTACGCTTCGAATTTTATTTGAGGAGCTTTTTTAAAGAGCAGATAGTCTTTTTTTACTTCTGCATTATGCTCAAAGGTTTGCATGGGAGAAATATCAATAATAGCGGCGTTTAAAAAATGGAAAGTCGAAATTAGAAGTTTGCAGTTTCTGCCTTGAACTGCCAGAGAGAACTCCAAGTGCACGTGCGTTTTTGCGAACAAATAATTTTTAAAAATGTTCAGTTTTTCCTGGGAATTTTTTTTCAATATCTACCCAAATGACTTACTTTAAGCTCATTAAATTTTTTCTTCTTTAAGTACCTATCACAATTTGTTTTACCAGATCCTGTTCTGAATTTGGTACCTGTTACATTTTTTTTCTCCATTTTTCAGATTTTGACTGAGAAGATTTTTCTAAGCTTTCAATTTTTCAGCCATTATTTTTAAAGAGCTTTGATCAGTTACGTTCAAAAATGTATTTAATATTTATTAAACTTAAATTCAACATATATGTTTAACAACCACAGTCCGAATTTTTACTAAAAGCGAAAGCACAATTCTTGGCGGTTCTTTTTCATATCCTTGTGATGTGTTCGAGCTTTTTTTTGACACAAAATTTAAAATCAACAACAAAACTTCAATTTTTGGCCGAACAATGATTTGAAACTTTAGCAAGGATAATGGAAAACTTGTCAGTTTGGTTTAAAATTTGAAACATAACTTTGATCTACAGTTTTCAACCACATATGAGTGAACTCAATTATCCTGCTATCATTCTTACTGAGAAAAAAAGGATTCCGACAAGGTACAACAATTTTTTGTATAGAAAAGTCAACAACTTAGAACATCTTGCTCTTGAAGTCATCAAATAATTTGTTATAGTTGACAATGGAATAACTGAAAAAAACGTCCCTCGCATGTTCGTTTTTCTACTTGCTAGCCTTTCTCAGCCTTCATTCTCTCTGTAAAAAAGTAATTTCCTAAACATATATATATATATATATATATATATTTATAAATGTATATATATATATATATATATATATATATATATAAAGATATATAAATATGTATATATATATATATAAATATGTTTGAATATATATGATATATGTATTTATATATATATATATATATGTATATTTATTTATACATACATATATATATATATATATATATATATATATTTATATGTATATATATATATATATATATATATATATAAATACATATATATATATATATAAATATATATATATATATTTATATATATATTTATATATACATATTTATA
>NW_027452347.1:0-1000 GCF_964194025.1 Convolutriloba macropyga
TCCATTGAACAGAAAGTTGAGACTATTTTGTCATAATTTTACGTACATAAACTAACGGTTAAACATAAGGTATCCTTATAATTTTTTACTCGAATTGAATCTTATGGATTGAAATGTAAAACTTTAACAGGGGTTACAGTCTTGAAATTCGTATGTTTAAATATGAAAAAAATGGTTTTGGTTCGGGTTTGGTTTTGATTTGGTAGTAATGAGATGATTCGACTGCTGTCATTTGATACCACCAAGTTATGACCAAACATGGCCCTTATAGGGTCATTTTTTTCAAGCTCTCAGCTGGAGTGTCAGGACTGACCAATTTCCAATCAGCTGCCTTTACGAAAAAGAGGTCGCCAGCAGAAATTTGTTTGCTTAGCGCAATTGAAAAACAAGGCATTACGTGTATAAATAGCTGCTGAACAAAAAATAGGAATTTTTCTGTTTCTGCCCCCCCCCCACGCCCAGTTACAGCGTACGTGCTCTTACATAGTAAGCCACAATGTAAAATAATGGCACGTGCGCTTGGGGGGACCAACTGCTGAGGTGGAACCCGGGTCGAATGTCATCCCTAAAATCCTCCCATTTTGATGTAAGAGTTGGGGGGGTAATTTGTCTATGGGGGGTAAATTGATGTAAGAGTGGGGGGGTAGTTTGTGATGTAAAAATGATGTAAGAATTGGGCTGCAATGGGAGGACTTTTGAGGAATTACCCCCCCCCCCCTGACTGAAATTGCCATGTAAGAGTGGGCTGCAATGGGCTGCAATGGGAGGACTTTTCAGGATCTACCCCCCTGACTTAAATTGCCATGTAAGAGTGGGCTGCAATGGGCTGCAATGGGAGGACTTTTCAGGAATTACCCTGTGACTGAAATTGCCATGTAAGAGTGGGCTGCAATCGGCTGCAATGGGAGGACTTTTCAGGAATTACCCCCTGACTGAAATTGCCATGTAAGAGTGGGCTGCAATGGGCTGCAATGGGAGGACTTTTCAGGAGCTACCACCC
>NW_027452348.1:5000-20000 GCF_964194025.1 Convolutriloba macropyga
GCTAGCTTGAGCTTGAGCTTGAGCTAGCTAGCTAGCTTGAGCTTGAGCTAGCTAGCTTGAGCTTGAGCTAGCTAGCTTGAGCTTGAGCTAGCTAGCTAGCTTGAGCTTGAGCTAGCTAGCTAGCTTGAACTTGAGCTAGCTAGCTAGCTTGAGCTTGAGCTAGCTAGCTAGCTTGAGCTAGCTAGCTAGCTTGAGCTTGAGCTTGAGCTTGAGCTAGCTAGCTTGAGCTTGAGCTAGCTAGCTAGCTTGAGCTTGAGCTAGCTAGCCAGCTTGAGCTTGAGCTAGCTAGCTAGCTTGAGCTTGAGCTTGAGCTAGCTAGCTTGAGCTTGAGCTTGAGCTAGCTAGCTAGCTTGAGCTTGAGCTAGCTAGCTAGCTTGAGCTTGAGCTTGAGCTAGCTAGCTTGAGCTTGAGCTTGAGCTAGCTAGCTAGCTTGAGCTTGAGCTAGCTAGCTTGAGCTTGAGCTAGCTAGCTTGAGATTGAGCTAGCTAGCTAGCTTGTGCTTGAGCTAGCTAGCTAGCTTGAGCTTGAGCTTGAGCTAGCTGGCTTGAGCTTGAGCTAGCTAGCTTGAGCTTGAGCTAGCTAGCTTGAGCTTGAGCTAGCTAGCTAGCTTGAACTTGAGCTAGCTAGCTAGCTTGAGCTTGAGCTTGAGCTAGCTAGCTAGCTTGAGCTTGAGCTAGCTAGCTAGCTTGAGCTTGAGCTTGAGCTAGCTAGCTTGAGCTTGAGCTTGAGCTAGCTAGCTAGCTTGAGCTTGAGCTAGCTAGCTTGAGCTTGAGCTAGCTAGCTTGAGCTTGAGCTAGCTAGCTAGCTTGAGCTTGAGCTAGCTAGCTAGCTTGAACTTGAGCTAGCTAGCTAGCTTGAGCTTGAGCTAGCTAGCTAGCTTGAGCTAGCTAGCTAGCTTGAGCTTGAGCTTGAGCTTGAGCTAGCTAGCTTGAGCTTGAGCTAGCTAGCTAGCTTGAGCTTGAGCTAGCTAGCTAGCTTGAGCTTGAGCTAGCTAGCTAGCTTGAGCTTGAGCTTGAGCTAGCTAGCTTGAGCTTGAGCTTGAGCTAGCTAGCTAGCTTGAGCTTGAGCTAGCTAGCTTGAGCTTGAGCTAGCTAGCTTGAGCTTGAGCTAGCTAGCTAGCTTGAGCTTGAGCTAGCTAGCTAGCTTGAGCTTGAGCTAGCTGGCTTGAGCTTGAGCTAGATAGCTTGAGCTTGAGCTAGCTAGCTAGCTTGAGCTAGCTAGCTAGAGCTCGACCTATGAAAAGCTGCGCAAACACTTATTCTATAATAATTGCGAAAATTAAAAATTTCACAAGTGAAAAGCTGCATAAACAGTAATTCTATGTGTGGGGCATTATTAGGGGGAGGTGTCTTGTCAAAATATGGCTGGACTAAAGACCTCAACCCAGATAGGGTGGAAGGCCCTATGATCGGTCTGTTACTAATCGGTGACCGATAAAGACCTGACCAAGGCCTGTAGTAAGCTTGGTTAGGCATTACAGGAGATAACACTAAGACCGAGGGGTCTTAGAGAGCCCTCTAGCGGGGCGAATAGAGCTAGATCGAGCCTTGGGAAAGCTAGATCGAGCAGGACTGAAGCTAAAGGATAGACCGAGAGGTCTGTCTGGTCCTCCTAGAGAGGCCAAGAGAAAGTACGAGAAGCCAACTAAAGCTTGATCGGGCCTTCAGCAAGCACGACCGAGCTGTACCGGAGCTAACACTAAGACCGAGGGGTCTTAGAGAGCCCTCTAGCGGGGCGAATAGAGCTAGATCGAGCCTTGGGAAAGCTAGATCGAGCAGGACTGAAGCTAAACGATAGACCGAGAGGTCTGTCTGGTCCTCCTAGAGAGGCCAAGAGAAAAAACGAGAAGCTAACTAAAGCTTGATCGGGCCTTCAGCAAGCACGACCGAGCTGTACCGGAGCTAACACTAAGACCGAGGGGTCTTAGAGAGCCCTCTAGCGGGGCGAATAGAGCTTGATCAAGCCTTGGGCAAGCTAGATCGAGCAGGACTGAAGCTAAGCAAGAGACCGAGAGGTCTGTCTGGTCCTCCTAGAGAGGCCAAGAGAAAGTACGAGAAGCCAACTAAAGCTTGATCGGGCCTTCAGCAAGCACGACCGAGCTGTACCGGAGCTAACACTAAGACCGAGGGGTCTTAGAGAGCCCTCTAGCGGGGCGAATAGAGCTAGATCGAGCCTTGGGAAAGCTAGATCGAGCAGGACTGAAGCTAAACGATAGACCGAGAGGTCTGTCTGGTCCTCCTAGAGAGGCCAAGAGAAAGTACGAGAAGCTAACTAAAGCTTGATCGCGCCTTCAGCAAGCACGATTGAGCAAGACCGGAGCTAACACTAAGACCGAAGTGTCTTAGAGAGCCCTCTGGTGGGGCGAATAGAGCTAGATCGAGCCTTGGGAAAGCTAGATCGAGTAAGATTGAAGCTGAAAGAGTGTCAGAGGAGCAAATGAACCTCCAAAAAGTGAAAATCAAATTTTAGAAAAAACACAAGTTAAATACTGCATGGACAGTATTTCTATGTGTGGGGCATTATTAGGGGGAGGTGTCTTGTCAAAATATGGCTGGACTAAAGACCTCAACCCGGATAGGGTGGAAGGCCCCATGATCGGTCTGTTACTAATCGGTGACCGATAAAGACCTGACCAAGGCCTGTAGTAAGCTTGGTTAGGCATTACAGGAGATAACACTAAGACCGAGGGGTCTTAGAGAGCCCTCTAGCGGGGCGAATAGAGCTAGATCGAGCCTTGGGAAAGCTAGATCGAGCAGGACTGAAGCTAAAGGATAGACCGAGAGGTCTGTCTGGTCCTCCTAGAGAGGCCAAGAGAAAGTACGAGAAGCCAACTAAAGCTTGATCGGGCCTTCAGCAAGCACGACCGAGCTGTACCGGAGCTAACACTAAGACCGAGGGGTCTTAGAGAGCCCTCTAGCGGGGCGAATAGAGCTAGATCGAGCCTTGGGAAAGCTAGATCGAGCAGGACTGAAGCTAAACGATAGACCGAGAGGTCTGTCTGGTCCTCCTAGAGAGGCCAAGAGAAAAAACGAGAAGCTAACTAAAGCTTGATCGGGCCTTCAGCAAGCACGACCGAGCTGTACCGGAGCTAACACTAAGACCGAGGGGTCTTAGAGAGCCCTCTAGCGGGGCGAATAGAGCTTGATCAAGCCTTGGGCAAGCTAGATCGAGCAGGACTGAAGCTAAGCAAGAGACCGAGAGGTCTGTCTGGTCCTCCTAGAGAGGCCAAGAGAAAGTACGAGAAGCCAACTAAAGCTTGATCGGGCCTTCAGCAAGCACGACCGAGCTGTACCGGAGCTAACACTAAGACCGAGGGGTCTTAGAGAGCCCTCTAGCGGGGCGAATAGAGCTAGATCGAGCCTTGGGAAAGCTAGATCGAGCAGGACTGAAGCTAAACGATAGACCGAGAGGTCTGTCTGGTCCTCCTAGAGAGGCCAAGAGAAAGTACGAGAAGCTAACTAAAGCTTGATCGCGCCTTCAGCAAGCACGATTGAGCAAGACCGGAGCTAACACTAAGACCGAAGTGTCTTAGAGAGCCCTCTGGTGGGGCGAATAGAGCTAGATCGAGCCTTGGGAAAGCTAGATCGAGTAAGATTGAAGCTGAAAGAGTGTCAGAGGAGCAAATGAACCTCCAAAAAGTGAAAATCAAATTTTAGAAAAAACACAAGTTAAATACTGCATGGACAGTATTTCTATGTGTGGGGCATTATTAGGGGGAGGTGTCTTGTCAAAATATGGCTGGACTAAAGACCTCAACCCGGATAGGGTGGAAGGCCCCATGATCGGTCTGTTACTAATCGGTGACCGATAAAGACCTGACCAAGGCCTGTAGTAAGCTTGGTTAGGCATTACAGGAGTTAACACTAAGACCGAGGGGTCTTAGAGAGCCCTCTAGCGGGGCGAATAGAGCTAGATCGAGCCTTGGGAAAGCTAGATCGAGCAGGACTGAAGCTAAGCAAGAGACCGAAAGGTCTGTCTGGTCCTCCTAGAGAGGCCAAGAGAAAGTACGAGAAGCTAACTAAAGCTTGATCAGGCCTTCAGCAAGCACGACCGAGCTGTACCGGAGCTAACACTAAGACCGAGGGGTCTTAGAGAGCCCTCTAGCAGGGCGAATAGATCTAGATCGAGCCTTGGGAAAGCTAGATCGAGCAGGACTGAAGCTAAACGATAGACCGAGAGGTCTGTCTGGTCCTCCTAGAGAGGCCAAGAGAAAGTACGAGAAGCTAACTAAAGCTTGATCGGGCCTTCAGCAAGCACGACCGAGCTGTACCGGAGCTAACACTAAGACCGAGGGGTCTTAGAGAGCCCTCTAGCAGGGCGAATAGAGCTAGATCGAGCCTTGGGAAAGCTAGATCAAGCAGGACTGAAGCTAAACGATAGACCGAGAGGTCTGTCTGGTCCTCCTAGAGAGGCCAAGAGAAAGTACGAGAATCTAACTAAAGCTTGATCGGGCCTTCAGCAAGCACGACCGAGCTGTACCGGAGCTAACACTAAGACCGAGGGGTCTTAGAGAGCCCTCTAGCAGGGCGAATAGAGCTAGATCGAGCCTTGGGAAAGCTAGATCGAGCAGGACTGAAGCTAAACGATAGACCGAGAGGTCTGTCTGGTCCTCCTAGAGAGGCCAAGAGGAAGTACGAGAAGCTAACTAAAGCTTGATCGCGCCTTCAGCAAGCACGATTGAGCAAGACCGGAGCTAACACTAAGACCGAAGTGTCTTAGAGAGCCCTCTAGTGGGGCGAATAGAGCTAGATCGAGCCTTGGGAAAGCTAGATCGAGTAAGATTGAAGCTGAAAGAGTGTCAGAGGAGCAAATGAACCTCCAAAAAGTGAAAATCAAATTTTAGAAAAAAACACAAGTTAAATACTGCATGGACAGTAATTCTATGTGTGGGGCATTATTAGGGAGAGGTGTCTTGTCAAAATATGGCTGGACTAAAGACCTCAACCCGGATAGGGTGGAAGGCCCTATGATTGGTCTGTTACTAATCGGTGACCGATAAAGACCTGACCAAGGCCTGTAGTAAGCTTGGTTAGGCATTACAGAAGATAACACTAAGACCGAGGGGTCTTAGAGAGCCCTCTAGCGGGGCGAATAGAGCTTGATCAAGCCTTGGGCAAGCTAGATCGAGCAGGACTGAAGCTAAACGATAGACCGAGAGGTCTGTCTGGTCCTCCTAGAGAGGCCAAGAGAAAGTACGAGAATCTAACTAAAGCTGGGTCGGGCCTTCAGCAAGCACGACCGAGCAGTACCGGAGCTAACACTAAGACCGAGGGGTCTTAGAGAGCCCTCTAGTGGGGCGAATAGAGCTAGATCGAGCCTTGGGAAAGCTAGATCGAGCAGGACTGAAGCTAAACGATAAACCGAAAGGTCTGACGGGTCCTCATAAGAGGCATGGAGAAAGATCTGATACTAAAGTACCTCTCGGAAGTAATAAAATATGCCTGATGAAGCCGGGTATGATGTTTGTTGTTTGATGGCATTCATCGATTAGGTCTGGTGGATTCCCCATTACTCCGAGTGGTACTAGTAGAGGCTCCTACAGGGGTGAGCAAAGCGAGATCAAGCCTTAGGCAAGCTAGATCGAGCAGAACTGAAGCTGAAAAGCAAAATAAATGACAGGTCTGTCCAAATCAATAAACTTGAAATCCAGTGTGGTCACCACGGGTCACGAGGTGAATTCCTAGCGATTGTCTGCTGAACGTATAGGAAGGCCCGAAACGAACGATAATTTCATTGCACAGTGGAGATACTATACGTTCAGGAGTAGCATACATCGGGTTTGATCTATGATCATGTCTGGTCTCCGAGGATCCACCGGGTTACCAACTGGCACCGCTGTACTGGGTGTAAAACTGGGCCACCTGAAGTCCCGGGTGTAAAACTAGGTGCCTCTGTGCCAAAGTAGCGGCTTGCGTAGTGCATTATGCCTCCGGCTTGCGAAATGGTTATAAGCAATAACAACAGGACGCCGCGGGGTGTTCACTTAAAGGAGTAACGTTCTCTCAAGGGAGGGGATCTAAAAATCTTGATAAAACATTTATTCTATGCAAAATTTGTGCGCAAATTTTGCAAAGTAAAAAGCTGCACTGTAGCAAATTCTATGTGTGTAGCATTATTAGGGAAGTGTTGTTTGATGGCACCTCTCTACTTGATGCACCAAAGAACTACCTTGATGGCTCATGACCGCTGGTAATCTGTCGTCGCTAGTAGTTCGGAACTGAGAACAAATATGTTCGCAAATTACAACAATTATACAGCATATTGCTGAATAAAGCAGAACCGAATAATACTCAGTGACTTTACACCAAGACTGACTAATGTCTGGATTGTATCGTCCTACTCGAGTAAGGCGAAGAAAAGCTAGAAAGATACGCTTTTCACAAAGCAGGCTTAATGCATGCAAACCAAGGAGGAAGGAGTGATGCCCCTCCTTATAATAAGCAGAACCAAATAAAGAACAGACAGCATCATCTGTACAGTGACCAAGAAGAGGTGAAACTTCTGTATGTGAAAAGGCAATTTGAGCGAGATTTATTAGCAGACTAGTATTATGTTGTTTCTAGTAGGCGAAAGCCGAAACATCAACATGTGAAAATCTGATATTAAATCCTCAATCATTTTCCCTAGTATTATACAGCTATGAGTAACCTTAATTGGACACGGCAATTATTGCTGACCGGTGAAACTTTCGCATGGGAAAGACACACACACTTCTTGACAAAGCAATAAGTATTATGCTGTTTCTAGTACGCGAAAGCAGAAACATCAGCATGTGAAAGTTGTGAAGTTGAAGAATTTTTGTGTTGAGTACGATGTTGTTACTAGTAACCATGTCGACAGCTGAGAACTGTTCTCTAACCAATAGAAGGTGAAACTTCTGTATGTGAAAAGGCAATTTGAGCGAGATTTCTTAGCAGACTAGTATTATGTTGTATCTAGTAGGCGAAAGCCGAAACATCAACATGTGAAAATCTGATATTAAATCCTCAATCATTTTCCCTAGTATTATACAGCTACTAGTAGCCGTAATTGGTCAGGGAAACATTGTTGACCGGTGAAACTTCACATGGGAAAGACACACAAATTACTTGACAAAACAATAAGTATTATGCTGTTTCTAGTATGCGAAAGCAGAAACATCAGCATGTGAAAGTTGTGAAGTTGAAAAGTTTTTGTGTTGAGTACGGTGTTGTTACTAGTAACCATGTCGACAGCTGGAAAGCTGTTCTCTAACCAATAAAAGGTAAAACTTCTGTATCTGAAGAGGCGGCGTGATTGAGATTTTTAACAGACTAGTATTATGTTGTTTCTAGTAGGCGAGAGCCGAAACATCGACATGTGAACATCTGGTTTTTAAATCATGAGTCAATTCTCCCTAGTATGATACAGTTGTTAGCCGGTATTGGTAACAGTAGAACAGAGATTTGGAGGGCAAAACCTGCTCATGGGAAATGCTCACAGAGCGCTATCTACCAGTACACATAGTATTATGCTGTTTCTAGTACGCGCGAGCCGAAACATCAGCATGTGAAATGTGTAATCGTGGGTAACTCTAAGTGTGTAGAGTACTGTGTAGTAACTAGTAGCCATGCCAAAGCATGCATTGAAACTCTTCGTGATTTAAAAAGCTCAAAGCAAGATTGACGAGGCCGCAAGGCTATGTCTTTCTAAATTCGAACAAATCGAAAGATTGTTCAAAGTACAATTAAACTGATTGATCCTGTCAGTTGCCATATGCTTGTCTGAAAGACTAAGCCATGCATGTGCAAGCGAAGCTTGAAAAAGTGGAACCGCGAATGGCTCATTAAATCAGTTACTATCTATTAGTTGATTTGCAAGCTAAATGATTAACTGCGGTAACCCTGCAGCTAATGCATGCTGATTGTCCGACACTGTCGGAGACTTTTACAAGACTACACCGGGTGATTTGCTAAGTACAGACACATCCCGTGATGAGTCCTAGTAACTGAAAGATCCCAGATAGCTTCGGCTTGGGGACGGAACTTCCGAATTTCTGACCTATCAACCTATGATGGTAGTGTAACGGACTACCATGGTTGTGACGGGTAACGGGGAATCAGGGTTCGATTCCGGAGAGGGAGCCTTAGAAACGGCTACCACAACCAAGGAAGGCAGCAGGCACGCAAATTACCCACTCTCCGCACGAGGAGGTAGTGACTAGAAATAATGATATGAACCTTTATGGTTTGTAATCAGAATGGAATGGACTTAAAAGCTCCATTGATGAACGAGTAGAGGGCAAGTCTGGTGCCAGCAGCCGCGGTAATACCAGCCTCTACAAGCGTATGCAATAGTTGCTGCGTTTAAAAAGCTCATAGTTGGATCTGTTTGAGTAGAACGGCAACATGGTCTTCAGTTAAATCTGTTGACTCGTTCCGCTCATCCTTCGCATCGAAGAAATAGTTTGCACTTAAATGTGACGAACTGTGGAAACGGTGTTTTCACCCTGAGAAAATTAGAGTGTTCAAAGCATCCTTTGGGATCGAATAATAAAGCATGGAATAATGGAGAATGACCCGCTACTCGATTGATGCCGGTTGGCTGAGTGCGGTAATGATTGAAAGGAACAGACGGGGGCATTTGTATTGCTACGTTAGAGGTGAAATTCTTGGATCGTGGCAAGACAAACTACTGCGAAAGCATTTGCCAAGAATGTTTTCATTAATCAAGAACGAAAGTCAGAGTATTGAAGAGGATTAGATACCCTCGTAATTCTGACCATAAACTATACCAACCTACAATTTGTCAAAGTCGATCTTGACTTGGCAAGAGATTAACCGGGAAACCAAAGTTTATTGGTTCCGGGGGAAGTATGGTTGCAAAATCGAAACTTAAAGGAATTGACGGAAGGGCACCACCAGGAGTGGAGCCTGCGGCTTAATTTGACTCAACACGGGAAAACTCACCCGGTCCAGACATCTTAAGGATTGACAGATTGAATATCTTTCATGATTATATGGGCGGTGGTGCATGGCCGTTCTTAGTTAGTGGAGTGATCTGTCTGGTTAATTCCGATAACGAACGAGATCTTCTCCATCTAAATAATGAAATTCACTATATGTGAATTCAAACACTTCTTAGAGGAACTATGCGGAATTAAATACCGCAGATGAAGTGAGGCTATAACAGGTCTGTGATGCCCTTAGATGTTCTGGACTGCACGCGCGCTACACTGTGTACTTTTAGATTGAGTACTCAGCCCTTGGTCCGAAATGGACTGGGCAATCAGAGAAAAGTACAGCGCTTCAAGGGGATCGTCTGTTGTAACTTGCAGACGTGAACCAGGAATTCCTGGTACTTATGAGTCAACAACTCATAGGGATTACGTCCCTGCCCTTTGTACACACCGCCCGTCGCTACTACTGATTGGATAGTTAAGCAAGAATTGCAAATTCCTACTGTTGGGACTTCGGTCTCCGGCAACGGGATGAAGCGGATCGAGCTTAATTGTCTAGAGGAAGTAAAAGTCGTAACAAGGTTTCCGTAGGGGAACCTGCGGAAGGATCAGTGATTGATTCCTTCGGGCATGGCTGCTGGTAGAGGCCATGTCTGTAGTGCGCATGACGCTCTGTCGCTAGAGATTGCTTGGCAACCAATCTCGAATTATGTATCGAGCTCAAAAACTACTTGTGTGGATACATAGTTCAGCAGTCATGGCAAGGGACTGCTTAAAGGGAGACTAGTTAGCAAAAGCAGCCTAGCAGAACTGCAGCTATCTAGATCTCAGAAGCTGGGTTATAGAAGCCCAGCTATAGACTTGTGAATGAGAAAGGCCTAAAAAGGTCCACAAGTCGCGTGGTTAGAACCGACACGCAAAAATCCCAGCGAGTGACAGAGCGTTGCGCTGTTCAGTGGGAAAGAGTTGAGCTACTCGGGGCGCCCACTGAACTTGCTCCGAGCCAAAGGCTCGAAAAAACACAGCTTAGCCTCAGATCCTTTACATAGAAGGCTAGCTAAAATAAACTTACCTTGGACGAGGGTAAAGTTTAGTCAGTTCTTAGGGGAGAGTAATCCACAGCTTCTCGCCCTCTGAACATTCTCCCAGATATGTAGGTCTGGGAGAGTCTCCTCCTGTTCTTCGGAATCTGGAGGTAGACAAAGACAGTACGATACGATCTTGCATCGGGATGACTAACCGATAATGATCATAATCTGACAATTTTTCCGGCTTGAGGCACCGGAGTCAGATTAAAGACACATACTGAACTAAAGGCGTATGTGCAAAGCTTGTCGGAGTGTAGAGAGTCAAGCTGAGTTGACTCGTCACGTGGTGATGACAACAGCCATGTGCAAAACACTCACAACTTTATCGTCTATGTGGAAAAGGTTGCTAACAGCGCTCTCTATGAGAGGCCCTCGCATATAACTATACGAGGAAAAGGCGATAGAGTTGTTTGAATGTGGGGCAGGTTCATCGACAAGCTAAGTTGATCACATTCTTGTTGTGGCATCCTACTAGAATTGGTCACGGTCTGCACCAACTCTCCCCAAGTTGGCCAGACTTAAAACTAGAAATAAGGTTTGCAGCTATGTGAACCTAGAAACTGTAAAGGAGTTGAAAGAACTTAAAGGAATTGAAAGAGGCCTTGAGGTATATCCTCTTGGTAAAGACCCACAAAAGCTCACAAAAGTGGCTTCGAAGGGCAAAACTGGTTCATCCAAAACAATTGGAGAGCTTAAAGCAGAACCAATTCGAATGAAACACTATTGGTGAAACTTCATCATGAGAACGTCACAAGCTGATCACGCTCTATGATATGACTAGTATTATGTTGCTTCTAGTAGGCTAAGCGCAAGCCGAAACATCAACATGTGAAAGTCGTAGAATTTTGCAATCAAACTGTGGCTAGTACTGTGATGTTACTAGTAACCTGGTGTTCCGTCATATGGCCAAGAGAGCATTTGAAGGCGAAACTTCTGCATGGGAAAGCTGCATCATGATCAAAATTTTATATCGAGTATTATGTTGACGTTAGTAGGCCTTGGCCGAAAACGCAGCATGTGAAAGGTATAGATAAAAGTTATTGTTGCAGTCAGTACTGTGTAGTTACTAGTAGCTGGATTTAAGCTCAAAATGAGACACTGTTGGTGAAACTTCATCATGAGAATGTCACAAGCTGATCAAGCTCTATGATATGACTAGTATTATGTTGCTTCTAGTAGGCTAAGCGCAAGCCGAAACATCAACATGTGAAAGTCGTAGAATTTTGCGATCAAATTGTGGCTAGTACTGTGATGTTACTAGTAACCTTGTGTTACGTCATATGGCCAAGAGAGCATTTGAAGGCGAAACTTCTGCATGGGGAAGCTGCATCATGAACAAAAGTTTATATCGAGTATTATGTTGACATTAGTAGGCCCTGGCCGAAAGCGCAGCATGTGAAAGGTATAGATAAAAGTTATCGTTGCAGTCAGTACTGTGTAGTTACTAGTAGCTGGATTTAAGCTCGAAATGAGACACTGTTGGTGAAACTTCATCATGAGAACGTCACAAGCTGATCACGCTCCATGATATGACTAGTATTATGTTGCTTCTAGTAGGCTAAGCGCAAGCCGAAACATCAACATGTGAAAGTCGTAGAATTTTGCGATCAAATTGTGGCTAGTACTGTGATGTTACTAGTAACCTTGTGTTACGTCATATGGCCAAGAGAGCATTTGAAGGCGAAACTTCTGCATGGGGAAGCTGCATCATGAACAAAAGTTTATATCGAGTATTATGTTGACGTTAGTAGGCCCTGGCCGAAAGCGCAGCATGTGAAAGGTATAGATAAAAGTTAGCGTTGCAGTCAGTACTGTGTAGTTACTAGTAGCTGGATTTAAGCTCGAAATGAGACACTGTTGGTGAAACTTCATCATGAGAACGTCACAAGCTGATCACGCTCTATGATATGACTAGTATTATGTTGCTTCTAGTAGGCTAAGCGCAAGCCGAAACATCAACATGTGAAAGTCGTAGAATTTTGCAATCAAACTGTGGCTAGTACTGTGATGTTACTAGTAACCTTTTCTTACGTCATATGGCCAAGAGAGCATTTGAAGGCGAAACTTCTGCATGGGGAAGCTGCATCATGAACAAAAGTTTATATCGAGTATTATGTTGACGTTAGTAGGCCCTGGCCGAAAGCGCAGCATGTGAAAGGTATAGATAAAAGTTATCGTTGCAGTCAGTACTGTGTAGTTACTAGTAGCTGGATTTAAGCTCGAAGTGAGACACTGTTGGTGAAACTTCATCATGAGAACGTCACAAGCTGATCACGCTCTATGATATGACTAGTATTATGTTGCTTATAGTAGGCTAAGCGCAAGCCGAAACATCAACATGTGAAAGTCGTAGAATTTTGCGATCAAACTGTGGCTAGTACTTTGATGATGCTTGTAGCCAACCGAATTGGTTGAAAAGCCCAATAAGTAAGCTAACTTGGGAGAGCTTGTTGGAAACCAAATGCTACTAGATTGGTCCAAATACATCCTTCAACAGGGGATCACTTGGCTCGCTTTACGAAGAGGAGCACAGCTATATGTGTTAATTCGGTATGAATCGCAAGATTTGTTTACCGACCTCTCTAACGCAAAAGGCGGTCTCGGCTTCGGCTGTTGACTGCGTCCGATTCAGGGTTATATAACTCTCGATTGAACACATTGATGTTCTATTGTTGGTGCTTCCAATAAAATTGGAACACTTAAAGCAGAACCGATTCAAATAATAGCATTCTGATCAATGATTGCATTCCTTGATCAAGAACTGCTGGAGTCATTGTGATGGCGAATTTTCTTCATAAGAAAATTGCAAAGAGACGGAACTTAATGAGACTAGTATTATGTTGTTTCTAGTAAGCGGAAGCTGAAACAGCAACATGTGAAAATCAAGTTTTGTTCAATGATCTCGAGGCGATAAGTACTATGAAGCAACTAGTAGCCTAAGCATGACTCAGATTTGAGACAGTCAAAAAGACTGGCGAAACTTCTTCACATGAAAGTTACATAGAGAACTACAAATGTATACAGCGAGTATTATGTTGTTTCTAGTAGGCGAAAGCTGAAACATCAACATGTGAAAGTTGTCTGCAAACTGTAGAACGATATGTGATTAGTACTGTGCTGTTACTAGTAGCCAGTCTGACTGTAGAAGCCAAGACAAAGGGAAACTAATGCATCTGAAAAGGACAAGTTATGGAAAGGTATGCACGATAAGTATTATGTTGTTTCTAGTAAGCGGCAGCTGAAACATCAACATGTGAACGTCGTTGTGTACAGTAACCTAGAACTATATAGTCCTTAGTAACGTGCATTTACTAGTACCTGTAATTGGTATTCAGACTCAGGCAGTTTGGAATAGTTTGGCAAAGATGCACCAGAGAAAACTGGGATTTGATACAGAAATTGTTGAATACAAGTATTATGCTGCTTCTAGTAGGTTGAATCCGAAACATCAGCATGTGAAAATTGAAAACATTTCTGGTTCGAATTGTCACAAGTATTTGGTGATCTGAGTAGCCAAACTCACTACAACGCCAATTGAAGGCAAAAATTCTCAACGGGAAAAGCTATTCTCATTGAATGAGCTAACAAGACGAGTATTATGTTGCTTCTAGTAGGCGAAAGCCAAAACATCAACATGTGAAAGTCTTGCTGAACAAATTTAATGTTGTTGAGCTCAGTACCGTGTGAATTAGTAGCCATAATTGGCGAGCGAAAATTGAACTGGCGAAACTTCGTCTTTGGAAAATTGCAGATGCCGAGCACTTATTTTGCAACGAGTATTATGTTGACTGTAGTAAGCGAAAGCCGAAACAGCAACATGTGAAAGCTGTTGAAATTTGTGGTCATTTTGCAATAAGTACAAGGAGTGTAACTAGTAGCCAGGTCAAAATTTGGGATAAGAATGAGCAAAAATTCTGCATGAGAACAGTTGAAATTATGAAACTAAATTACAAAGACTAGTATTATGTTGTTTCGAGTACGCGAAAGCGGAAACATCAACATGTGAACGTTTGTAACGAAGTTTCGTTAATTTTCAGCCTAGTACTGAGCAAGAACGAGTAGCCTCATCTCCAATCCCACGCAAAATGTAGTGAAATATGTGAGTGAACCTTATTCACGGTGAGGGTTTCCCGAGGTCTGTATTGCAGCGAGTATTATGTTGCTTCTAGTAAGCGAAAGCTGAAACAACAACATTTGAAAGTTGGAATTAATGACTGAATGGAAACTTCGACCTGTGTTTGATAGTAGTAGCGAACAAAACTGCTGAATCGGTTTCTGTCTCATATTGGTCAGTGAACCAATTAAGAGACAATCAACTACATAACCTGAATTGGGCGAGAGAACCCCCTTAACTTAAGCATATCAGTAAGGGGAGGAAAAGAAATCAACTGAGAATCCCTTAGTAATGGCGAATGAACAGGGAAAAGCTCATCGGGAAGAGAAATGGCAACATTTCTCGGTGTCCGGTATGGTTTGATGCTAGACTGGTGAATTTGTCCTGATGTCTACTGGAAAGTAGCATCAAAGAAGGTGAAAATCCTGTAAAGGTCATTTTCGATACCAGTCATAATGGCTCATTCCTATGAGTAGAGTTGTTTGAAAGTGCAACTCGAAGCTGGAGATATGTCTCTCCAAAAGCTAATTATAAAGCGAGACCGATAGTAAACAAGTACCGTGAGGGAAAGTTGAAAAGCACTCTGAAGAGAGAGTGAAAAGTACGTGAAACTGTTGAAGGGGAACTGGAGTGAGCGTTACCATACTCAATGCCTTGATATTATATTCTCGGCTACCGAGTAGTGTAGTTGTCGTCTTTTGGCAAATCTTGTTAATGAATCGAGCAGAAGTTTTCCTCGGAATTCTTCTTGTTGATTCTAAACAAAATGAGATAAATTGATCTTGATTGCCTGTCTGACCTCAACTTCCTATTCAATGCTCTCTACAGCCCGTCTTGAAACACGGACCAAGGAGTGTGAGTTGCTTGCAAGTGTTGTCGCT
>NW_027452349.1:0-17989 GCF_964194025.1 Convolutriloba macropyga
ACCAACAGTGTCTCATTTCGAGCTTAAATCCAGCTACTAGTAACTACACAGTACTGACTGCAACGATAACTTTTATCTATACCTTTCACATGCTGCGCTTTCGGCCAGGGCCTACTAATGTCAACATAATACTCGATATAAACTTTTGTTCATGATGCAGCTTCCCCATGCAGAAGTTTCGCCTTCAAATGCTCTCTTGGCCATATGACGTAACACAAGGTTACTAGTAACATCACAGTACTAGCCACAATTTGATCGCAAAATTCTACGACTTTCACATGTTGATGTTTCGGCTTGCGCTTAGCCTACTAGAAGCAACATAATACTAGTCATATCATAGAGCTTGATCAGCTTGTGACATTCTCATGATGAAGTTTCACCAACAGTGTCTCATTTTGAGCTTAAATCCAGCTACTAGTAACTACACAGTACTGACTGCAACAATAACTTTTATCTATACCTTTCACATGCTGCGTTTTCGGCCAAGGCCTACTAACGTCAACATAATACTCGATATAAAATTTTGATCATGATGCAGCTTTCCCATGCAGAAGTTTCGCCTTCAAATGCTCTCTTGGCCATATGACGGAACACCAGGTTACTAGTAACATCACAGTACTAGCCACAGTTTGATTGCAAAATTCTACGACTTTCACATGTTGATGTTTCGGCTTGCGCTTAGCCTACTAGAAGCAACATAATACTAGTCATATCATAGAGCGTGATCAGCTTGTGACGTTCTCATGATGAAGTTTCACCAATAGTGTTTCATTCGAATTGGTTCTGCTTTAAGCTCTCCAATTGTTTTGGATGAACCAGTTTTGCCCTTCGAAGCCACTTTTGTGAGCTTTTGTGGGTCTTTACCAAGAGGATATACCTCAAGGCCTCTTTCAATTCCTTTAAGTTCTTTCAACTCCTTTACAGTTTCTAGGTTCACATAGCTGCAAACCTTATTTCTAGTTTTAAGTCTGGCCAACTTGGGGAGAGTTGGTGCAGACCGTGACCAATTCTAGTAGGATGCCACAACAAGAATGTGATCAACTTAGCTTGTCGATGAACCTGCCCCACATTCAAACAACTCTATCGCCTTTTCCTCGTATAGTTATATGCGAGGGCCTCTCATAGAGAGCGCTGTTAGCAACCTTTTCCACATAGACGATAAAGTTGTGAGTGTTTTGCACATGGCTGTTGTCATCACCACGTGACGAGTCAACTCAGCTTGACTCTCTACACTCCGACAAGCTTTGCACATACGCCTTTAGTTCAGTATGTGTCTTTAATCTGACTCCGGTGCCTCAAGCCGGAAAAATTGTCAGATTATGATCATTATCGGTTAGTCATCCCGATGCAAGATCGTATCGTACTGTCTTTGTCTACCTCCAGATTCCGAAGAACAGGAGGAGACTCTCCCAGACCTACATATCTGGGAGAATGTTCAGAGGGCGAGAAGCTGTGGATTACTCTCCCCTAAGAACTGACTAAACTTTACCCTCGTCCAAGGTAAGTTTATTTTAGCTAGCCTTCTATGTAAAGGATCTGAGGCTAAGCTGTGTTTTTTCGAGCCTTTGGCTCGGAGCAAGTTCAGTGGGCGCCCCGAGTAGCTCAACTCTTTCCCACTGAACAGCGCAACGCTCTGTCACTCGCTGGGATTTTTGCGTGTCGGTTCTAACCACGCGACTTGTGGACCTTTTTAGGCCTTTCTCATTCACAAGTCTATAGCTGGGCTTCTATAACCCAGCTTCTGAGATCTAGATAGCTGCAGTTCTGCTAGGCTGCTTTTGCTAACTAGTCTCCCTTTAAGCAGTCCCTTGCCATGACTGCTGAACTATGTATCCACACAAGTAGTTTTTGAGCTCGATACATAATTCGAGATTGGTTGCCAAGCAATCTCTAGCGACAGAGCGTCATGCGCACTACAGACATGGCCTCTACCAGCAGCCATGCCCGAAGGAATCAATCACTGATCCTTCCGCAGGTTCCCCTACGGAAACCTTGTTACGACTTTTACTTCCTCTAGACAATTAAGCTCGATCCGCTTCATCCCGTTGCCGGAGACCGAAGTCCCAACAGTAGGAATTTGCAATTCTTGCTTAACTATCCAATCAGTAGTAGCGACGGGCGGTGTGTACAAAGGGCAGGGACGTAATCCCTATGAGTTGTTGACTCATAAGTACCAGGAATTCCTGGTTCACGTCTGCAAGTTACAACAGACGATCCCCTTGAAGCGCTGTACTTTTCTCTGATTGCCCAGTCCATTTCGGACCAAGGGCTGAGTACTCAATCTAAAAGTACACAGTGTAGCGCGCGTGCAGTCCAGAACATCTAAGGGCATCACAGACCTGTTATAGCCTCACTTCATCTGCGGTATTTAATTCCGCATAGTTCCTCTAAGAAGTGTTTGAATTCACATATAGTGAATTTCATTATTTAGATGGAGAAGATCTCGTTCGTTATCGGAATTAACCAGACAGATCACTCCACTAACTAAGAACGGCCATGCACCACCGCCCATATAATCATGAAAGATATTCAATCTGTCAATCCTTAAGATGTCTGGACCGGGTGAGTTTTCCCGTGTTGAGTCAAATTAAGCCGCAGGCTCCACTCCTGGTGGTGCCCTTCCGTCAATTCCTTTAAGTTTCGATTTTGCAACCATACTTCCCCCGGAACCAATAAACTTTGGTTTCCCGGTTAATCTCTTGCCAAGTCAAGATCGACTTTGACAAATTGTAGGTTGGTATAGTTTATGGTCAGAATTACGAGGGTATCTAATCCTCTTCAATACTCTGACTTTCGTTCTTGATTAATGAAAACATTCTTGGCAAATGCTTTCGCAGTAGTTTGTCTTGCCACGATCCAAGAATTTCACCTCTAACGTAGCAATACAAATGCCCCCGTCTGTTCCTTTCAATCATTACCGCACTCAGCCAACCGGCATCAATCGAGTAGCGGGTCATTCTCCATTATTCCATGCTTTATTATTCGATCCCAAAGGATGCTTTGAACACTCTAATTTTCTCAGGGTGAAAACACCGTTTCCACAGTTCGTCACATTTAAGTGCAAACTATTTCTTCGATGCGAAGGATGAGCGGAACGAGTCAACAGATTTAACTGAAGACCATGTTGCCGTTCTACTCAAACAGATCCAACTATGAGCTTTTTAAACGCAGCAACTATTGCATACGCTTGTAGAGGCTGGTATTACCGCGGCTGCTGGCACCAGACTTGCCCTCTACTCGTTCATCAATGGAGCTTTTAAGTCCATTCCATTCTGATTACAAACCATAAAGGTTCATATCATTATTTCTAGTCACTACCTCCTCGTGCGGAGAGTGGGTAATTTGCGTGCCTGCTGCCTTCCTTGGATGTGGTAGCCGTTTCTAAGGCTCCCTCTCCGGAATCGAACCCTGATTCCCCGTTACCCGTCACAACCATGGTAGTCCGTTACACTACCATCATAGGTTGATAGGTCAGAAATTCGGAAGTTCCGTCCCCAAGCCGAAGCTATCTGGGATCTTTCAGTTACTAGGACTCATCACGGGATGTGTCTGTACTTAGCAAATCACCCGGTGTAGTCTTGTAAAAGTCTCCGACAGTGTCGGACAATCAGCATGCATTAGCTGCAGGGTTACCGCAGTTATTCATTTAGCTTGCAAATCAACTAATAGATAGTAACTGATTTAATGAGCCATTCGCGGTTCCACTTTTTCAAGCTTCGCTTGCACATGCATGGCTTAGTCTTTCAGACAAGCATATGGCAACTGACAGGATCAATCAGTTTAATTGTACTTTGAACAATCTTTCGATTTGTTCGAATTTAGAAAGACATAGCCTTGCGGCCTCGTCAATCTTGCTTTGAGCTTTTTAAATCACGAAGAGTTTCAATGCATGCTTTGGCATGGCTACTAGTTACTACACAGTACTCTACACACTTAGAGTTACCCACGATTACACATTTCACATGCTGATGTTTCGGCTCGCGCGTACTAGAAACAGCATAATACTATGTGTACTGGTAGATAGCGCTCTGTGAGCATTTCCCATGAGCAGGTTTTGCCCTCCAAATCTCTGTTCTACTGTTACCAATACCGGCTAACAACTGTATCATACTAGGGAGAATTGACTCATGATTTAAAAACCAGATGTTCACATGTCGATGTTTCGGCTCTCGCCTACTAGAAACAACATAATACTAGTCTGTTAAAAATCTCAATCACGCCGCCTCTTCAGATACAGAAGTTTTACCTTTTATTGGTTAGAGAACAGCTTTCCAGCTGTCGACATGGTTACTAGTAACAACACCGTACTCAACACAAAAACTTTTCAACTTCACAACTTTCACATGCTGATGTTTCTGCTTTCGCATACTAGAAACAGCATAATACTTATTGTTTTGTCAAGTAATTTGTGTGTCTTTCCCATGTGAAGTTTCACCGGTCAACAATGTTTCCCTGACCAATTACGGCTACTAGTAGCTGTATAATACTAGGGAAAATGATTGAGGATTTAATATCAGATTTTCACATGTTGATGTTTCGGCTTTCGCCTACTAGAAACAACATAATACTAGTCTGCTAAGAAATCTCGCTCAAATTGCCTTTTCACATACAGAAGTTTCACCTTCTATTGGTTAGAGAACAGTTCTCAGCTGTCGACATGGTTACTAGTAACAACATCGTACTCAACACAAAAATTCTTCAACTTCACAACTTTCACATGCTGATGTTTCTGCTTTCGCGTACTAGAAACAGCATAATACTTATTGCTTTGTCAAGAAGTGTGTGTGTCTTTCCCATGCGAAAGTTTCACCGGTCAGCAATAATTGCCGTGTCCAATTAAGGTTACTCATAGCTGTATAATACTAGGGAAAATGATTGAGGATTTAATATCAGATTTTCACATGTTGATGTTTCGGCTTTCGCCTACTAGAAACAACATAATACTAGTCTGCTAATAAATCTCGCTCAAATTGCCTTTTCACATACAGAAGTTTCACCTCTTCTTGGTCACTGTACAGATGATGCTGTCTGTTCTTTATTTGGTTCTGCTTATTATAAGGAGGGGCATCACTCCTTCCTCCTTGGTTTGCATGCATTAAGCCTGCTTTGTGAAAAGCGTATCTTTCTAGCTTTTCTTCGCCTTACTCGAGTAGGACGATACAATCCAGACATTAGTCAGTCTTGGTGTAAAGTCACTGAGTATTATTCGGTTCTGCTTTATTCAGCAATATGCTGTATAATTGTTGTAATTTGCGAACATATTTGTTCTCAGTTCCGAACTACTAGCGACGACAGATTACCAGCGGTCATGAGCCATCAAGGTAGTTCTTTGGTGCATCAAGTAGAGAGGTGCCATCAAACAACACTTCCCTAATAATGCTACACACATAGAATTTGCTACAGTGCAGCTTTTTACTTTGCAAAATTTGCGCACAAATTTTGCATAGAATAAATGTTTTATCAAGATTTTTAGATCCCCTCCCTTGAGAGAACGTTACTCCTTTAAGTGAACACCCCGCGGCGTCCTGTTGTTATTGCTTATAACCATTTCGCAAGCCGGAGGCATAATGCACTACGCAAGCCGCTACTTTGGCACAGAGGCACCTAGTTTTACACCCGGGACTTCAGGTGGCCCAGTTTTACACCCAGTACAGCGGTGCCAGTTGGTAACCCGGTGGATCCTCGGAGACCAGACATGATCATAGATCAAACCCGATGTATGCTACTCCTGAACGTATAGTATCTCCACTGTGCAATGAAATTATCGTTCGTTTCGGGCCTTCCTATACGTTCAGCAGACAATCGCTAGGAATTCACCTCGTGACCCGTGGTGACCACACTGGATTTCAAGTTTATTGATTTGGACAGACCTGTCATTTATTTTGCTTTTCAGCTTCAGTTCTGCTCGATCTAGCTTGCCTAAGGCTTGATCTCGCTTTGCTCACCCCTGTAGGAGCCTCTACTAGTACCACTCGGAGTAATGGGGAATCCACCAGACCTAATCGATGAATGCCATCAAACAACAAACATCATACCCGGCTTCATCAGGCATATTTTATTACTTCCGAGAGGTACTTTAGTATCAGATCTTTCTCCATGCCTCTTATGAGGACCCGTCAGACCTTTCGGTTTATCGTTTAGCTTCAGTCCTGCTCGATCTAGCTTTCCCAAGGCTCGATCTAGCTCTATTCGCCCCACTAGAGGGCTCTCTAAGACCCCTCGGTCTTAGTGTTAGCTCCGGTACTGCTCGGTCGTGCTTGCTGAAGGCCCGACCCAGCTTTAGTTAGATTCTCGTACTTTCTCTTGGCCTCTCTAGGAGGACCAGACAGACCTCTCGGTCTATCGTTTAGCTTCAGTCCTGCTCGATCTAGCTTGCCCAAGGCTTGATCAAGCTCTATTCGCCCCGCTAGAGGGCTCTCTAAGACCCCTCGGTCTTAGTGTTATCTTCTGTAATGCCTAACCAAGCTTACTACAGGCCTTGGTCAGGTCTTTATCGGTCACCGATTAGTAACAGACCAATCATAGGGCCTTCCACCCTATCCGGGTTGAGGTCTTTAGTCCAGCCATATTTTGACAAGACACCTCTCCCTAATAATGCCCCACACATAGAATTACTGTCCATGCAGTATTTAACTTGTGTTTTTTTCTAAAATTTGATTTTCACTTTTTGGAGGTTCATTTGCTCCTCTGACACTCTTTCAGCTTCAATCTTACTCGATCTAGCTTTCCCAAGGCTCGATCTAGCTCTATTCGCCCCACTAGAGGGCTCTCTAAGACACTTCGGTCTTAGTGTTAGCTCCGGTCTTGCTCAATCGTGCTTGCTGAAGGCGCGATCAAGCTTTAGTTAGCTTCTCGTACTTCCTCTTGGCCTCTCTAGGAGGACCAGACAGACCTCTCGGTCTATCGTTTAGCTTCAGTCCTGCTCGATCTAGCTTTCCCAAGGCTCGATCTAGCTCTATTCGCCCTGCTAGAGGGCTCTCTAAGACCCCTCGGTCTTAGTGTTAGCTCCGGTACAGCTCGGTCGTGCTTGCTGAAGGCCCGATCAAGCTTTAGTTAGATTCTCGTACTTTCTCTTGGCCTCTATAGGAGGACCAGACAGACCTCTCGGTCTATCGTTTAGCTTCAGTCCTGCTTGATCTAGCTTTCCCAAGGCTCGATCTAGCTCTATTCGCCCTGCTAGAGGGCTCTCTAAGACCCCTCGGTCTTAGTGTTAGCTCCGGTACAGCTCGGTCGTGCTTGCTGAAGGCCCGATCAAGCTTTAGTTAGCTTCTCGTACTTTCTCTTGGCCTCTCTAGGAGGACCAGACAGACCTCTCGGTCTATCGTTTAGCTTCAGTCCTGCTCGATCTAGCTTTCCCAAGGCTCGATCTAGATCTATTCGCCCTGCTAGAGGGCTCTCTAAGACCCCTCGGTCTTAGTGTTAGCTCCGGTACAGCTCGGTCGTGCTTGCTGAAGGCCTGATCAAGCTTTAGTTAGCTTCTCGTACTTTCTCTTGGCCTCTCTAGGAGGACCAGACAGACCTTTCGGTCTCTTGCTTAGCTTCAGTCCTGCTCGATCTAGCTTTCCCAAGGCTCGATCTAGCTCTATTCGCCCCGCTAGAGGGCTCTCTAAGACCCCTCGGTCTTAGTGTTAACTCCTGTAATGCCTAACCAAGCTTACTACAGGCCTTGGTCAGGTCTTTATCGGTCACCGATTAGTAACAGACCGATCATGGGGCCTTCCACCCTATCCGGGTTGAGGTCTTTAGTCCAGCCATATTTTGACAAGACACCTCCCCCTAATAATGCCCCACACATAGAAATACTGTCCATGCAGTATTTAACTTGTGTTTTTTCTAAAATTTGATTTTCACTTTTTGGAGGTTCATTTGCTCCTCTGACACTCTTTCAGCTTCAATCTTACTCGATCTAGCTTTCCCAAGGCTCGATCTAGCTCTATTCGCCCCACCAGAGGGCTCTCTAAGACACTTCGGTCTTAGTGTTAGCTCCGGTCTTGCTCAATCGTGCTTGCTGAAGGCGCGATCAAGCTTTAGTTAGCTTCTCGTACTTTCTCTTGGCCTCTCTAGGAGGACCAGACAGACCTCTCGGTCTATCGTTTAGCTTCAGTCCTGCTCGATCTAGCTTTCCCAAGGCTCGATCTAGCTCTATTCGCCCCGCTAGAGGGCTCTCTAAGACCCCTCGGTCTTAGTGTTAGCTCCGGTACAGCTCGGTCGTGCTTGCTGAAGGCCCGATCAAGCTTTAGTTGGCTTCTCGTACTTTCTCTTGGCCTCTCTAGGAGGACCAGACAGACCTCTCGGTCTCTTGCTTAGCTTCAGTCCTGCTCGATCTAGCTTGCCCAAGGCTTGATCAAGCTCTATTCGCCCCGCTAGAGGGCTCTCTAAGACCCCTCGGTCTTAGTGTTAGCTCCGGTACAGCTCGGTCGTGCTTGCTGAAGGCCCGATCAAGCTTTAGTTAGCTTCTCGTTTTTTCTCTTGGCCTCTCTAGGAGGACCAGACAGACCTCTCGGTCTATCGTTTAGCTTCAGTCCTGCTCGATCTAGCTTTCCCAAGGCTCGATCTAGCTCTATTCGCCCCGCTAGAGGGCTCTCTAAGACCCCTCGGTCTTAGTGTTAGCTCCGGTACAGCTCGGTCGTGCTTGCTGAAGGCCCGATCAAGCTTTAGTTGGCTTCTCGTACTTTCTCTTGGCCTCTCTAGGAGGACCAGACAGACCTCTCGGTCTATCCTTTAGCTTCAGTCCTGCTCGATCTAGCTTTCCCAAGGCTCGATCTAGCTCTATTCGCCCCGCTAGAGGGCTCTCTAAGACCCCTCGGTCTTAGTGTTATCTCCTGTAATGCCTAACCAAGCTTACTACAGGCCTTGGTCAGGTCTTTATCGGTCACCGATTAGTAACAGACCGATCATAGGGCCTTCCACCCTATCTGGGTTGAGGTCTTTAGTCCAGCCATATTTTGACAAGACACCTCCCCCTAATAATGCCCCACACATAGAATTACTGTTTATGCAGCTTTTCACTTGTGAAATTTTTAATTTTCGCAATTATTATAGAATAAGTGTTTGCGCAGCTTTTCATAGGTCGAGCTCTAGCTAGCTAGCTCAAGCTAGCTAGCTAGCTCAAGCTCAAGCTATCTAGCTCAAGCTCAAGCCAGCTAGCTCAAGCTCAAGCTAGCTAGCTAGCTCAAGCTCAAGCTAGCTAGCTAGCTCAAGCTCAAGCTAGCTAGCTCAAGCTCAAGCTAGCTAGCTCAAGCTCAAGCTAGCTAGCTAGCTCAAGCTCAAGCTCAAGCTAGCTAGCTCAAGCTCAAGCTCAAGCTAGCTAGCTAGCTCAAGCTCAAGCTAGCTAGCTAGCTCAAGCTCAAGCTAGCTAGCTAGCTCAAGCTCAAGCTAGCTAGCTCAAGCTCAAGCTCAAGCTCAAGCTAGCTAGCTAGCTCAAGCTAGCTAGCTAGCTCAAGCTCAAGCTAGCTAGCTAGCTCAAGTTCAAGCTAGCTAGCTAGCTCAAGCTCAAGCTAGCTAGCTAGCTCAAGCTCAAGCTAGCTAGCTCAAGCTCAAGCTAGCTAGCTCAAGCTCAAGCTAGCTAGCTAGCTCAAGCTCAAGCTCAAGCTAGCTAGATCAAGCTCAAGCTCAAGCTAGCTAGCTAGCTCAAGCTCAAGCTAGCTAGCTAGCTCAAGCTCAAGCTCAAGCTAGCTAGCTAGCTCAAGTTCAAGCTAGCTAGCTAGCTCAAGCTCAAGCTAGCTAGCTCAAGCTCAAGCTAGCTAGCTCAAGCTCAAGCCAGCTAGCTCAAGCTCAAGCTCAAGCTAGCTAGCTAGCTCAAGCACAAGCTAGCTAGCTAGCTCAATCTCAAGCTAGCTAGCTCAAGCTCAAGCTAGCTAGCTCAAGCTCAAGCTAGCTAGCTAGCTCAAGCTCAAGCTCAAGCTAGCTAGCTCAAGCTCAAGCTCAAGCTAGCTAGCTAGCTCAAGCTCAAGCTAGCTAGCTAGCTCAAGCTCAAGCTCAAGCTAGCTAGCTCAAGCTCAAGCTCAAGCTAGCTAGCTAGCTCAAGCTCAAGCTGGCTAGCTAGCTCAAGCTCAAGCTAGCTAGCTAGCTCAAGCTCAAGCTAGCTAGCTCAAGCTCAAGCTCAAGCTCAAGCTAGCTAGCTAGCTCAAGCTAGCTAGCTAGCTCAAGCTCAAGCTAGCTAGCTAGCTCAAGTTCAAGCTAGCTAGCTAGCTCAAGCTCAAGCTAGCTAGCTAGCTCAAGCTCAAGCTAGCTAGCTCAAGCTCAAGCTAGCTAGCTCAAGCTCAAGCTAGCTAGCTAGCTCAAGCTCAAGCTCAAGCTAGCTAGCTCAAGCTCAAGCTCAAGCTAGCTAGCTAGCTCAAGCTCAAGCTAGCTAGCTAGCTCAAGCTCAAGCTAGCTAGCTAGCTCAAGTTCAAGCTAGCTAGCTAGCTCAAGCTCAAGCTAGCTAGCTCAAGCTCAAGCTAGCTAGCTCAAACTCAAGCTAGCTAGCTCAAGCTCAAGCTCAAGCTAGCTAGCTAGCTCAAGCACAAGCTAGCTAGCTAGCTCAATCTCAAGCTAGCTAGCTCAAGCTCAAGCTAGCTAGCTCAAGCTCAAGCTCAAGCTAGCTAGCTAGCTCAAGCTCAAGCTAGCTAGCTAGCTCAAGCTCAAGCTAGCTAGCTAGCTCAAGCTCAAGCTAGCTAGCTCAAGCTCAAGCTCAAGCTCAAGCTAGCTAGCTAGCTCAAGCTAGCTAGCTAGCTCAAGCTCAAGCTAGCTAGCTAGCTCAAGTTCAAGCTAGCTAGCTAGCTCAAGCTCAAGCTAGCTAGCTAGCTCAAGCTCAAGCTAGCTAGCTCAAGCTCAAGCTAGCTAGCTCAAGCTCAAGCTAGCTAGCTAGCTCAAGCTCAAGCTCAAGCTAGCTAGATCAAGCTCAAGCTCAAGCTAGCTAGCTAGCTCAAGCTCAAGCTAGCTAGCTAGCTCAAGCTCAAGCTCAAGCTAGCTAGCTAGCTCAAGTTCAAGCTAGCTAGCTAGCTCAAGCTCAAGCTAGCTAGCTCAAGCTCAAGCTAGCTAGCTCAAGCTCAAGCCAGCTAGCTCAAGCTCAAGCTCAAGCTAGCTAGCTAGCTCAAGCACAAGCTAGCTAGCTAGCTCAATCTCAAGCTAGCTAGCTCAAGCTCAAGCTAGCTAGCTCAAGCTCAAGCTAGCTAGCTAGCTCAAGCTCAAGCTCAAGCTAGCTAGCTCAAGCTCAAGCTCAAGCTAGCTAGCTAGCTCAAGCTCAAGCTAGCTAGCTAGCTCAAGCTCAAGCTCAAGCTAGCTAGCTCAAGCTCAAGCTCAAGCTAGCTAGCTAGCTCAAGCTCAAGCTGGCTAGCTAGCTCAAGCTCAAGCTAGCTAGCTAGCTCAAGCTCAAGCTAGCTAGCTCAAGCTCAAGCTCAAGCTCAAGCTAGCTAGCTAGCTCAAGCTAGCTAGCTAGCTCAAGCTCAAGCTAGCTAGCTAGCTCAAGTTCAAGCTAGCTAGCTAGCTCAAGCTCAAGCTAGCTAGCTAGCTCAAGCTCAAGCTAGCTAGCTCAAGCTCAAGCTAGCTAGCTCAAGCTCAAGCTAGCTAGCTAGCTCAAGCTCAAGCTCAAGCTAGCTAGCTCAAGCTCAAGCTCAAGCTAGCTAGCTAGCTCAAGCTCAAGCTAGCTAGCTAGCTCAAGCTCAAGCTAGCTAGCTAGCTCAAGTTCAAGCTAGCTAGCTAGCTCAAGCTCAAGCTAGCTAGCTCAAGCTCAAGCTAGCTAGCTCAAACTCAAGCTAGCTAGCTAGCTCAAGTTCAAGCTAGCTAGCTAGCTCAAGCTCAAGCTAGCTAGCTAGCTCAAGCTCAAGCTAGCTAGCTCAAGCTCAAGCTAGCTAGCTCAAGCTCCAGCTAGCTAGCTAGCTCAAGCTCAAGCTCAAGCTAGCTAGCTCAAGCTCAAGCTCAAGCTAGCTAGCTAGCTCAAGCTCAAGCTAGCTAGCTAGCTCAAGCTCAAGCTAGCTAGCTAGCTCAAGTTCAAGCTAGCTAGCTAGCTCAAGCTCAAGCTAGCTAGCTCAAGCTCAAGCTAGCTAGCTCAAGCTCAAGCCAGCTAGCTCAAGCTCAAGCTCAAGCTAGCTAGCTAGCTCAAGCACAAGCTTGCTAGCTAGCTCAAGCTCAAGCTAGCTAGCTCAAGCTCAAGCTAGCTAGCTCAAGCTCAAGCTAGCTAGCTCAAGCTCAAGCTCAAGCTAGCTAGCTAGCTCAAGCACAAGCTTGCTAGCTAGCTCAAGCTCAAGCTAGCTAGCTCAAGCTCAAGCTAGCTAGCTCAAGCTCAAGCTAGCTAGCTAGCTCAAGCTCAAGCTCAAGCTAGCTAGCTCAAGCTCAAGCTCAAGCTAGCTAGCTGGCTCAAGCTCAAGCTAGCTAGCTAGCTCAAGCTCAAGCTAGCTAGCTAGCTCAAGCTCAAGCTAGCTAGCTCAAGCTCAAGCTCAAGCTAGCTAGCTAGCTCAAGCTAGCTAGCTAGCTCAAGCTCAAGCTAGCTAGCTAGCTCAAGTTCAAGCTAGCTAGCTAGCTCAAGCTCAAGCTAGCTAGCTAGCTCAAGCTCAAGCTAGCTAGCTCAAGCTCAAGCTAGCTAGCTCAAGCTCAAGCTAGCTAGCTAGCTCAAGCTCAAGCTCAAGCTAGCTAGCTCAAGCTCAAGCTCAAGCTAGCTAGCTAGCTCAAGCTCAAGCTAGCTAGCTAGCTCAAGCTCAAGCTAGCTAGCTAGCTCAAGTTCAAGCTAGCTAGCTAGCTCAAGCTCAAGCTAGCTAGCTCAAGCTCAAGCTAGCTAGCTCAAGCTCAAGCCAGCTAGCTCAAGCTCAAGCTCAAGCTAGCTAGCTAGCTCAAGCACAAGCTAGCTAGCTAGCTCAAGCTCAAGCTAGCTAGCTCAAGCTCAAGCTAGCTAGCTCAAGCTCAAGCTAGCTAGCTAGCTCAAGCTCAAGCTCAAGCTAGCTAGCTCAAGCTCAAGCTCAAGCTAGCTAGCTAGCTCAAGCTCAAGCTAGCTAGCTAGCTCAAGCTCAAGCTAGCTAGCTCAAGCTCAAGCTCAAGCTAGCTAGCTAGCTCAAGCTCAAGCTAGCTAGCTAGCTCAAGCTCAAGCTAGCTAGCTAGCTCAAGCTCAAGCTAGCTAGCTCAAGCTCAAGCTCAAGCTCAAGCTAGCTAGCTAGCTCAAGCTAGCTAGCTAGCTCAAGCTCAAGCTAGCTAGCTAGCTCAAGTTCAAGCTAGCTAGCTAGCTCAAGCTCAAGCTAGCTAGCTAGCTCAAGCTCAAGCTAGCTAGCTCAAGCTCAAGCTAGCTAGCTCAAGCTCAAGCTAGCTAGCTAGCTCAAGCTCAAGCTCAAGCTAGCTAGCTCAAGCTCAAGCTCAAGCTAGCTAGCTAGCTCAAGCTCAAGCTAGCTAGCTAGCTCAAGCTCAAGCTAGCTAGCTAGCTCAAGTTCAAGCTAGCTAGCTAGCTCAAGCTCAAGCTAGCTAGCTCAAGCTCAAGCTAGCTAGCTCAAACTCAAGCTAGCTAGCTAGCTCAAGTTCAAGCTAGCTAGCTAGCTCAAGCTCAAGCTAGCTAGCTAGCTCAAGCTCAAGCTAGCTAGCTCAAGCTCAAGCTAGCTAGCTCAAGCTCAAGCTAGCTAGCTAGCTCAAGCTCAAGCTCAAGCTAGCTAGCTCAAGCTCAAGCTCAAGCTAGCTAGCTAGCTCAAGCTCAAGCTAGCTAGCTAGCTCAAGCTCAAGCTAGCTAGCTAGCTCAAGTTCAAGCTAGCTAGCTAGCTCAAGCTCAAGCTAGCTAGCTCAAGCTCAAGCTAGCTAGCTCAAGCTCAAGCCAGCTAGCTCAAGCTCAAGCTCAAGCTAGCTAGCTAGCTCAAGCACAAGCTTGCTAGCTAGCTCAAGCTCAAGCTAGCTAGCTCAAGCTCAAGCTAGCTAGCTCAAGCTCAAGCTAGCTAGCTCAAGCTCAAGCTCAAGCTAGCTAGCTAGCTCAAGCACAAGCTTGCTAGCTAGCTCAAGCTCAAGCTAGCTAGCTCAAGCTCAAGCTAGCTAGCTCAAGCTCAAGCTAGCTAGCTAGCTCAAGCTCAAGCTCAAGCTAGCTAGCTCAAGCTCAAGCTCAAGCTAGCTAGCTAGCTCAAGCTCAAGCTAGCTAGCTAGCTCAAGCTCAAGCTAGCTAGCTAGCTCAAGCTCAAGCTAGCTAGCTCAAGCTCAAGCTCAAGCTAGCTAGCTAGCTCAAGCTAGCTAGCTAGCTCAAGCTCAAGCTAGCTAGCTAGCTCAAGTTCAAGCTAGCTAGCTAGCTCAAGCTCAAGCTAGCTAGCTAGCTCAAGCTCAAGCTATCTAGCTCAAGCTCAAGCTAGCTAGCTCAAGCTCAAGCTAGCTAGCTAGCTCAAGCTCAAGCTCAAGCTAGCTAGCTCAAGCTCAAGCTCAAGCTAGCTAGCTAGCTCAAGCTCAAGCTAGCTAGCTAGCTCAAGCTCAAGCTAGCTAGCTAGCTCAAGTTCAAGCTAGCTAGCTAGCTCAAGCTCAAGCTAGCTAGCTCAAGCTCAAGCTAGCTAGCTCAAGCTCAAGCCAGCTAGCTCAAGCTCAAGCTCAAGCTAGCTAGCTAGCTCAAGCTCAAGCTCAAGCTCAAGCTAGCTAGCTAGCTCAAGTTCAAGCTAGCTAGCTAGCTCAAGCTCAAGCTAGCTAGCTCAAGCTCAAGCTAGCTAGCTCAAGCTCAAGCCAGCTAGCTCAAGCTCAAGCTCAAGCTAGCTAGCTAGCTCAAGCTCAAGCTAGCTAGCTCAAGCTCAAGCTAGCTAGCTAGCTAGCTCAAGCTCAAGCTCAAGCTAGCTAGCTCAAGCTCAAGCTCAAGCTAGCTAGCTCAAGCTCAAGCTCAAGCTAGCTAGCTCAAGCTCAAGCTCAAGCTAGCTAGCTCAAGCCCAAGCTCAAGCTAGCTAGCTAGCTCAAGCTCAAGCTAGCTAGCTCAAGCTCAAGCTCAAGCTCAAGCTAGCTAGCTAGCTAGCTCAAGCTCAAGCTCAAGCTAGCTAGCTAGCTCAAGCTCAAGCTAGCTAGCTCAAGCTCAAGCTAGCTAGCTAGCTCAAGTTCAAGCTAGCTAGCTAGCTCAAGCTCAAGCTAGCTAGCTAGCTCAAGCTCAAGCTAGCTAGCTCAAGCTCAAGCTAGCTAGCTCAAGCTCAAGCTAGCTAGCTAGCTCAAGCTCAAGCTCAAGCTAGCTAGCTCAAGCTCAAGCTCAAGCTAGCTAGCTAGCTCAAGCTCAAGCTAGCTAGCTAGCTCAAGCTCAAGCTAGCTAGCTAGCTCAAGTTCAAGCTAGCTAGCTAGCTCAAGCTCAAGCTAGCTAGCTCAAGCTCAAGCTAGCTAGCTCAAACTCAAGCTAGCTAGCTAGCTCAAGTTCAAGCTAGCTAGCTAGCTCAAGCTCAAGCTAGCTAGCTAGCTCAAGCTCAAGCTAGCTAGCTCAAGCTCAAGCTAGCTAGCTCAAGCTCAAGCTAGCTAGCTAGCTCAAGCTCAAGCTCAAGCTAGCTAGCTCAAGCTCAAGCTCAAGCTAGCTAGCTAGCTCAAGCTCAAGCTAGCTAGCTAGCTCAAGCTCAAGCTAGCTAGCTAGCTCAAGTTCAAGCTAGCTAGCTAGGTCAAGCTCAAGCTAGCTAGCTCAAGCTCAAGCTAGCTAGCTCAAGCTCAAGCCAGCTAGCTCAAGCTCAAGCTCAAGCTAGCTAGCTAGCTCAAGCACAAGCTTGCTAGCTAGCTCAAGCTCAAGCTAGCTAGCTCAAGCTCAAGCTAGCTAGCTCAAGCTCAAGCTAGCTAGCTCAAGCTCAAGCTCAAGCTAGCTAGCTAGCTCAAGCACAAGCTTGCTAGCTAGCTCAAGCTCAAGCTAGCTAGCTCAAGCTCAAGCTAGCTAGCTCAAGCTCAAGCTAGCTAGCTAGCTCAAGCTCAAGCTCAAGCTAGCTAGCTCAAGCTCAAGCTCAAGCTAGCTAGCTAGCTCAAGCTCAAGCTAGCTAGCTAGCTCAAGCTCAAGCTAGCTAGCTAGCTCAAGCTCAAGCTAGCTAGCTCAAGCTCAAGCTCAAGCTAGCTAGCTAGCTCAAGCTAGCTAGCTAGCTCAAGCTCAAGCTAGCTAGCTAGCTCAAGTTCAAGCTAGCTAGCTAGCTCAAGCTCAAGCTAGCTAGCTAGCTCAAGCTCAAGCTAGCTAGCTCAAGCTCAAGCTAGCTAGCTCAAGCTCAAGCTAGCTAGCTAGCTCAAGCTCAAGCTCAAGCTAGCTAGCTCAAGCTCAAGCTCAAGCTAGCTAGCTAGCTCAAGCTCAAGCTAGCTAGCTAGCTCAAGCTCAAGCTAGCTAGCTAGCTCAAGTTCAAGCTAGCTAGCTAGCTCAAGCTCAAGCTAGCTAGCTCAAGCTCAAGCTAGCTAGCTCAAGCTCAAGCCAGCTAGCTCAAGCTCAAGCTCAAGCTAGCTAGCTAGCTCAAGCTCAAGCTCAAGCTAGCTAGCTAGCTCAAGTTCAAGCTAGCTAGCTAGCTCAAGCTCAAGCTAGCTAGCTCAAGCTCAAGCTAGCTAGCTCAAGCTCAAGCCAGCTAGCTCAAGCTCAATCTCAAGCTAGCTAGCTAGCTCAAGCTCAAGCTAGCTAGCTCAAGCTCAAGCTAGCTAGCTAGCTAGCTCAAGCTCAAGCTCAAGCTAGCTAGCTCAAGCTCAAGCTCAAGCTAGCTAGCTCAAGCTCAAGCTCAAGCTAGCTAGCTCAAGCTCAAGCTCAAGCTAGCTAGCTCAAGCTCAAGCTCAAGCTAGCTAGCTAGCTCAAGCTCAAGCTAGCTAGCTCAAGCTCAAGCTCAAGCTCAAGCTAGCTAGCTAGCTAGCTCAAGCTCAAGCTCAAGCTAGCTAGCTAGCTCAAGCTCAAGCTAGCTAGCTCAAGCTCAAGCCAGCTAGCTCAAGCTCAAGCTCAAGCTAGCTAGCTAGCTCAAGCTCAAGCTAGCTAGCTCAAGCTCAAGCCAGCTAGCTCAAGCTCAAGCTCAAGCTCAAGCTAGCTAGCTAGCTCAAGCTCAAGCTAGATAGCTAGCTCAAGCTAGCTAGCTAGCTCAAGCTCAAGCTCAAGCTAGCTAGCTAGCTAGCTCAAGCTCAAGCTAGCTAGCTCAAGCTCAAGCCAGCTAGCTCAAGCTCAAGCTCAAGCTAGCTAGCTAGCTCAAGCTCAAGCTAGCTAGCTCAAGCTCAAGCTCAAGCGAGCTAGCTAGCTCAAGCTCAAGCTAGCTAGCTAGCTCAAGCTCAAGCTAGCTAACTCAAGCTAACTCAGCTAGCTCAAGCTAACTCAAGCTAGCTAAAGCTAACTCAAGCTAACTCAAGCTAACTCAAGCTAACTCAAGCTAGCTAAAGCTAACTCAAGCTAACTCAAGCTAACCCGAGCTAACTCAAGCTAGCTCAAGCTAACCCAAGCTAGCTAAAGCTAACTCAAGCTAACTCAAGCTAATTCAAGCTAACTCAAGCTAACTCAAGCTAACTCAAGCTAACTCAAGCTAGCTAAAGCTAACTCAAGCTAACTCAAGCTAACTCAAGCTAACCCGAGCTAACTCAAGCTAACTGAAGGTAGCTAAAGCTAGTTCAAGCTAACTCAAGCTAGCTAAAGCTAAGACAAGCTAACTCAAGCTAACTCAAGCTAACTCAAGCTAACTCAAGCTAACTCAAGCTAGTTCAAGCTAACTCAAGCTAACTCAAGCTAACTCAAGCTAGCTAAAGCTAACTCAAGCTAACTCAAGCTAACTCAAGCTAACCCGAGCTAACTCAAGCTAACTCAAGGTAGCTAAAGCTAGTTCAAGCTAACTCAAGCTAGCTAAAGCTAAGACAAGCTAACTCAAGCTAACTCAAGCTAACTCAAGCTAACTCAAGCTAACTCAAGCTAGTTCAAGCTAACTCAAGCTAGCTAAAGCTAACTCAAGCTAACTCAAGCTAACTCAAGCTAGCTCAAGCTAACTCAAGCTAGTTCAAGCTAACTCAAGCTAGCTAAAGCTAACTCAAGCTAACTCAAGCTAACTCAAGCTAACTCAAGCTAGCTAAAGCTAACTCAAGCTAACTCAAGCTAACCCGAGCTAACTCAAGCTAGCTCAAGCTA
>NW_027452350.1:0-50246 GCF_964194025.1 Convolutriloba macropyga
AAAATGCAAGAAAATGTACGCTGACGTTTATTTATTCCGTTTTTTGAACAAAGACCAGTTTTTGCTCTTCTTGGAAGCTGCTTCCTCTGTCTCAGAGGGTGTTGGAGGGTTCTTCTAAGTTTAACCATAGACACTGATTGTTACCAATGAACCAACCCATTCTTTTTTTCGCATTAGATGAAACACTTGAACTTAAATTTTTCTTTGTTCCTTCATATTGCGCAGGTATTTTTCTCTTGCGGTGCATTTTCGGTTTTCATTCATTTTTGTTTGCTTTACTTGTCTATTTTTTAATCCATGAATGGTACTGTTGTCACTAGGTTGCCGAAGCTCTTATTTTTATATAGATTTCAACTTTATGAACTCTGTCAAGCACTAGAGGTATTTTAGAAAAGTAATTTACCAGATTCACGGCAAATTACAAAATTTCGGCTAATGTAACAATTGAGGCCTCAACCTGCTCGTCAAAAAAAAAGAAGTAAGCTTTTTGATTCAGTTTCTGTATTTAAAAATGCGAACGAGGCCTGATTGATTTAAAAAATTCAAAATTGTTAGTTGAATATCAGTACATTCAGACGCAACAGAAAAAAATTACACGTTGGACCATCAGTTGGTCCATTTCTATGTGCTTTTTTGTATTGTAATACCAGTACGTTTGTGAGTATTATCTGTAAGTAATGTTCGGAGAGAAAAGCACGCCAAATAAACGTTACTTCGTTCGTAATTGGATCCTGCTGGTTTGAAAAACAGCATTTAAAATCTTGCTTGATTGTAGGGTGCTTAAAATAAAAAAGATACCTAAGATAGCATGTTTGACAAATCTTGATTATCAAAATTATAGCCTTCCGGAAGTTAATTTTCACTAAGCGATGTCTTTTATGAAAATTCGTTCAGAAAATAAGGTGCCATAAAGAATAATAATTTACAGAAATTTTCAATCTCGTATTTCAAATTAGCGGTTAAATTTTTTTTGATCACCACAATCTATTCTGATTGTTGTTTTCTTGTCTTAGTTCTTGCAGAATAAATGTTGTATTTCCTTCCTAGTCCAGACACCGAGGTAAATTCACTTTTTTTGTCAGATGAACTTTGTTAATTGTTTCCTCTTTGAATACGATTGAAAATATCCAAAACTACAGAGTTTCCATGAATAAAACCTCATAATGAACAATTGGAATATAACTCCTTAAAACTGCTAACTGTTTGAGCTTTCGAGAAGTTTTATTTACCTTTATAACTGACTACTCAATTGAGCCAATTTTTACTCTACGGCAACCTGTATATGGTTATTGAATGTATTAACGTTTTTCGATAATTTTTGCAATGAATTTAAGTTGTCCAATTTTGCTCCCTGATGTTTGATTTTCAAAAACCATTGCCATTGTTTTCTCGGTCTTAAGAGGCAATGTATTTTTTCCACCAATGAGAGCATCTTTTTAACAGACATTAATGATGCATTACCCAAAAAAAAACTTAAAAAAATAAAAGATAAAAAAAGATTTATGAAAAAAAGGTGTATCATTCTTGATAATTATACTAGGTTAGTATATGATTTATTGTTAATCATAAAAACCTCATGTATGATGTCTTAGTAGTCATTAAACGATCGTACTAAGAGATGCGTTATGATTTATAGGACATCAAATATGATCCTTGTATGACCACTAAGCAGTTGCAAAAAAGCATGATCAGAATCTCGCATGTCTAGATAAAGGAATTGATGGCTGTATCATTTTTCTCTAATAAAAAAGCAAGGATTTTTTTCTGCCCATCAGTGTGTTTTATGCCCCCTGGAACAATTATAAATTATGTGTTCTTACATACCACTCTACTATAAAAAATTGACAAGTGCCCCAGAGGGCAGAAATGTTATATACCCACTGAGAAGGGGTGGGGGAGAAGATGGGGTGTGGCAAGACAGAATAGATCCATAAAATCTTTAACTTCATTGAGTTCTCTACCGGTCGCCACTGAGACCAGCGAAAAAATTTAAGAAAATGTACGCTGATGTTTATTCCGTTATTTGAACAAAGATCAGGTTTGCTCTTCTTTGAAGCTGCTTCTTCTGTCTGAGAGGGTGTCGGCCGTTATAAAAACGAAGCAACAGGAAATTTGTCCTATTTCTTTGTTCACTAGGGATGACGGCTGAACGGTTTCTAATGTTTTTTATGCTCAAGTTTTGAATGAGAACCCCACAAGGTTCTCTTACTTCTGTATTTAACCATAGACACTGGTTGCAATCATTGCATCAACCACTATTTTTTCGCATTAGAACAACACTTGAACTTAGGGAGAGAGAAATAGATCGAGAGAGAAATAGAGAGAGAAAGAACAATTTAAAAAGAGGAAGAGAGAGTGAGACAAGCAGAAAAGAGAAAAAGAAAGAAAAAAAGAAAGAAAAGAGGAAAGAAAAAAAAACAAAAAAGAAAGAAAGCGAGAGAAGAAGGAAAGAGAAAAAAAATAAGGAGACAAAGAGAAAAAAGATATATATATATATATATATATATATATATATATATAAATATTATATATATATATAAATAAATATATATATATATATATATATATATATATACGGAAAAAACGAAAAAAAGAAAATATGCATAAAAATAACCGCTCAAAAATTCTTTTTGACGGAAAAATTATATCGGTAAAAACCTGCGGTTTTTTCGAAAAAAATCACGGTTCAGAAAGAAACTAAAAAAAGAGCCACGATAAAACAGGTTAGAATTACTAAAAAAAAGAAAAAAAATTTTTAATCCCCCAAACAGACACACACCGACACACACACACACATAGGAGCATAAACCGACAAACTTGGCTACAGTTGCTATCAAACGCTTGGCAGCGTAGATTATAATTTTTCGTAGCTACAAAAAGACTGTAACAGTCATGCGCTCGAACCCACGACTTTAACATTAGCAGTCCTCCATCTTCCCAACTGCTATATAAAGGCTACAAAGCTCGGTCTCTGAAAATTGCCTTTATGTTAGATTTTTATGTGTCAATGAACATATTTTGAATGGCGAGCAATTGAGTTGACGTACAAAAAAAAAATTAAAGTGTGAAAATTTAATTGAAAGCAAAGATTGTTCCAGAAATGTGAAGTTAAAATAGGAGTCTCTGAAGCTAAATTTTTGAAAACAACGCTTTTACAAAAAATTCTATTAACTTCAATTGAGAGCAATAAAAAACACGTAGTACCCCGGAACAGTAAACCCTCCCTCTGGGCAAGCATACTTTTAAGCTCTCAGAGCCTCGTGGTGATTGCACCTGACTAACAGCTTTTTGTCCTGAATTCGGTTCTCATCTATCTACTTTGCGGCTTTAATTTCACTGACTCTCTCGACAATTTTGCTTAACCATTTTGCTCAATGCGGTTCTTAAACGTGCGCTTCAAGATGTCACCTAACCACGCAAAAATTTTGTCCCATTTTATAGCTCGCGCGTTTAATATATAGGATAGAATACATATTACTGAACGTAAAACGTGTTAATGTTTTTCTTATGCAGTCATACAGGTACATCAAAATGCCCTCTCAACTTGCTCATCATAAAAAATTTTTAGTAGTAATACTAGATCATGTATGATTTCTTAAAAATCATACAGGGATCGTGCAAAAAATTTCAGACTAAAAACTGAATTAATTTCATTTTCTATGGAAGTTGAAAAAAACTCTTGGATATCACAAAAGGTCATAAATGACACACAAAAAATTGACTGGTGTCACAAATTGTCGTATAATGTAGGCAGAGGACATATTAAATTATTGTATTGCATTTGCTGTCCACATTTGATGCTTCATGTGAAAAATAAATTTGCAATGAGATCAAATTTAAAAAATGAATGATGTTAAATGCATTTTTTTTCTAATATTTTTAAACGAACGTATAAAGGTAGAAACTGGCTTGAGAGAAAATCAAAACTTTAACTATTTATTCGTTCCTGCTCTTATATTTAGTGCCCAACTTTGCAAATGATATTGTACGTTAGGGGGGGGGGGGATCGCATAGGTGATGCTTTACCCAAAAAACTTATAAAAAATAAAAAGTAAAAAAGATTTATGAAAAAAAAGTGTATGATTCTTGATAATTATACTAGGTGCGTATATGATTCCTTGTTAATCATAAAAGCATCATGTATGATGTCTTAGTAGTCATTAAAAGATCCTACTAAGAGATGCGTTATGATTTGTAGGACATCAAATATGATCCGTGTATGACTACTAAGCAGTTGTGAAAAGGGCGTGATCAGAATCTGGCAGAGAACGACAAAATTGTTTTTTGTCTAGTTAAAGGAATCGATGCCTGTATCATTTTCTCTAATAGAAAAGCAAGGATTTTTTCTGCGCATCAGTGTGTTTTATGCCCCCTGCAGCAATTATAAATTATGTGTTCTTACATACCACTCTACTATGTAAAAATGAAAAGTGCGCCTGGGGGCAGAAATGTTATATACCCACTGAGCAAGGGTGGGGGGAAGTTGAGGGTGTAGCAAAACAGAATAGATCCGGAAATTCTTTAACGTCATCGAGTTATCTACAGGGAGCGGCTGAGACCAGCGAAAAATTCAAGAAAATGTACGCTGACGTTTATTTATTCCTTTATATGAACAAAGATAAGGTTTGCTCTTCTTTGAAGCTGCTTCCTCTGTCTGAGAGGGTGTCGGTCGTTTTAAAAACGAAGCAACGGGAAATTCGTCCTATGTCATTGTTCACTAGGGATGACTGCTGTCATTGTTTCTTATGCTCAAGTTTTGAATGAGAACCCCACTAGGTTCTCTTACTTCTGTATTTAACCATAGACACAGGATGCACTCTCTGCACCAACCATTCTTTTTTCGCATTGGAACAACACTTTAGCAAAAGTTTTATTTGATACTTCATATTACGCAGATATTTTCCCTTTGCGGTGCATTTTCATTTTTTTTTCATGCTTGTTAGCTATACTTGTCTAATTTTTGATCCGTAAAAACGGCATGTGAATGCAACTAGTGAACTGTTGTCACTAGGTAGCCGAAATTCTGGTTATTATATAGATTTCAACTTCATGAATCCTGTCAAGTACTGGAGGTATTATAGCAGAGTAATAATAGCCCCTATAACAGATTTTTATGTTCTAGTGAACATACTTTAGATTGAGAGCAATTGATATAATGTTGATATAAAAAAATTGTGAAAAATTATTTGAAAGCAAAGATTATTTCAGAAATATCAAGCTAAAATGGGAATCTCCGAAGCAAATTTTTTGAAAAAAAAACCGGTTACAAAAAATTGTTATAACTTCAATTGAGAGCAAAAAAAAAAACAGGTAGTACACAGAACAGTAAACCCTCCCTCTGATCAAGCACACTTTCAGGCTCTCAGAGCCTCGTGGTAACAGCATCTGACTAACAACTTTTTGAACTGGATTCGGTTCTCATCTATCTTAATTTGAGCCTTTAGTTCACTGACCTCTCTCGATATGTTCTCGATATGTTATTTACCCAATGAGAAGGGGTGGGTGAGAAGTTTGGGGTGTGGCAAGACAGAATAGATCCACAAAATCTTTAACTTCAATGAGTTCTCTACCGATCGCCGCTAAGACCAGCGAAAAATGCAAAAAAATGTACGCTGATGTTTATTTTTTCCGTTATATGAACAAAGACCAGTTTTGCTTTTCTTGGAGGCTGCTTCCTCTGTCTGAGAGGGTGTTGGAGGGTTCTTCTAAATTTAACCATAGACGCTGATTGTTACCACTGAACCAACCCATACTTATTTCGCATTAGAAGAACACTTGAACTTAAATGTTATTTGTTGATTCATATTACGCAGATGTTTTCTCTTCCGTTGCAATTTCGTTTTTCGTTCAATTTTGTTAGCTTTACTTGTCTATTTTTTGATCCATGAATGGTACTGTTGTCACTAGGTTGCCGAAGCTCTTATTTTTATATAGATTTCAACTTTATGAATTCTGTCAAGCACTAGAGGTATAGAAAATCAATCTACAAGATTCACGGCAAATTACACAAAGTTGGCTAATATAGCAACTGAGGCCTCGACCTGCTCGTCAAAAAAAATAAGAAGTAAATTTTTAAATTCAATCCGTGTTGTTGAAAATGTGAACGAATCCTAATTGATTAAAACAAATCCAAAATTGTTACAGCAAAAATGTCTTTTGCATACAAATATCTGTACAATCAGACGCAACAGAAAAAAACACTCGTTGGACCATCAGTTGATCCACTTCTATAAGCTTTTTTATATTTTAATATCCTCGCAGAGTTTGTGAGTGTTATCTGTAAGTAATATTCGTGGAGAAAAGCACGCCAAATAAACGTTAGTTTTTTGTAATTGGATCCTACTGTTTTGAAAAATAGCATTTAAACTCTTGGTTGATTGCAGGGGGTTAAAAAAAAGATACCTAAGAGAGCATGTTTGACAAATCTTGATTATCAAAATTGTAGTCTTCCAGAAGTTAATTTTCACTAAACGATGTCATTTATGAAAATTCGTTCAGATAATAAGGTGCCATAAAGAATAATAATTTACAGAAATTTTCAGCCTTGTATTTCAAATTATCGGTAAACTTTTTTTGATCACCACAATCTATGCTGACAGGTATTTTCTTGTCTTAGTTCTTGCAGAAAAAATTTTGTATTTCCTTCCTAGTCCAGACACCGAGTTTCATTCGCTTTTTTGTCAAATGAATTTCGTTAATTGTGTCCTTTTTGAATCTGATTGCAAAATATCTGAAACTGTAGAGTTTCCGTAAATAAAACCCCGTAATGAACAATTGGAATATGACTTTTAAAAATGCTAACTATGTAAGTTTTTGAGAAGTTTTCTTTGTCTTTAAAACAGACGACTTAATTTTGCTAAGTTTTACTCTACAGCAACTTGAATATGTTTTTTGATTGTTTGACTAGTGTCTATTGTTATTCAAAGAAAAAAACTATCAAAATTTTTGATATTTTTGTCAATGAATTCAAGTTGTCCAATTTTGCTTTCTGATTTTTGATTTTTAAAAACCATTGACTTTGTTTTCTTGGTATTAAGAGTAAATTTATTTTTTTTCCACCAATGAGTCCTTTTTTAGCACACTTTGGCGACTGCCTATAACAATTTCTGACATAATAAGTTTTTGTTTGATTCCGCGAAAATAATTATTTGGGATTGTAGCAATCACATATATTTAGAAAATCAGAAAATGAAGAATTGAAACCTGCGGCACAGCAGTTTCTGGAAAAAGTTGTATTGGAAACAATTTCTGCAACATAAACAAATTGAGCACGAGGAGTTACATATGAACAAAGTAACAAAAATAGGTTCTTATATTTTTGTGATAAAAGACCGTGATTGAGAAAAGCAATAGTTTTTTTATGTCCAATTGTGTGCACCGCCCAAAAAAGGCGCAAAAAGGCTCAGAAACTAATTGGAATCAAATATTTAAATCTCAACAACCTTCGACAGGGTATTGGAGGCCTTACTTAATAATTCAAATATTGCCTTTTCAGTGATCTTTTAAAGATACACTGATTGTTCTGCCCGTATTGTTTTTATGGAACAAAAATTTTTCAAAAATTTTGACTTCAATTCTCCACCCATTTCTAAGAGTTATTCGCTGAACTTTTAAGTTTCCTCTTGGGATGGTTTACTTCAGTGACTTCGATTTTCTTACCTGTATTCTCATTTAAAAAAATTCAATACAATTTCACTTATTTCTTGCAGTAATTTTAATTCATCTTGATAAAAGGTATTCATCTTTCGTTTCAATAAAGTGTTAAACTTTGTGCACGGTCTCAAAATCTTTCTCCAGCCTATGTTGATTTTTTTTGTGTAAATTTCATCCCAAGGTCCTTTTTGTTGGCTGCAGCATTTTTGTCTTTTGCAGTTTTTCTTTTTTAAAACACTATTTGATGAAAATTGTTCTAGAGATTTTTGCATAACGTTTTGTAGAGGATAGAAAATCTTTTTGATTCATTCGCCAGTTCTTCCAATTTCTTTTTCACGTTACAAAAAAAATCAAATTTTTGTTTCTCGTAGGATATGTTTTTAAAATTAAGTCTAATTCCGTGACGTGAAAAAATTGTACCTTTCTAAGGATTTGTATCTCGTGGTATCTCGTGGAATTTGTATCTCATGGCGGTATATACAAACTTGTCAGCAAAACCGACATTCTTGCGACTACAACACTAATACTAACAGCTTTTACGTTGATCAGAATAAAATATCCACATACATTGCATGTGTAAAAACTTTTAACCTAAGTTGCCAGCCCTCCACCTCCTTTTCCTGTTACTCATTATAAGTTCTTGTCTATTGATCTGAGTTCTAATGTCACCTTATCAATATTATTAGCAAGTGAAATTATATTCTGTAGCATGACAACCGGCTTCCCGTACCGAACCCCCAGAGCCCATCAGGCCTGATTCAGAGATTTTCCAGAGGCCAAGTCTTGGCAGAGAGATGCTAAGACTTGGGTAGCGGAGCCAAGACTTGAGACATCTCTGGGCAGAGAGAGGCCAAGACTTGGGTTTATCTGGGCAGCGCAGACCCCAAGTCTTGGGTTTCTCTGAGCAGAGTTAAGGTTGACATCATGAGGATCCGGAGTTTTTATTTAATGAGGGCAATTTTTTTATATAAATTTGGTGTCTAACTATACGTTTTCTGTCAAAAAAAAACCATTTGCAGGTGAAATTCGTGAACTTCACCCCAAGACTTGGGGCCTCTCTGGGCAGAGAAAATTCATGTCTTGGGTTTCTCTGCCAAGTCTTAGAATCGGTTTCTTCTCTTCACGTTCACTGATATACAAAATATCCCCATGATAGAAGTAAAAACTGAGAATTTGTTTCCAAATAGGACCCATGCTTATGTATTAGGTCTCAAAAAAGATTAGCTGCAATCTGAAGTTCAAAAAAAAACGTTTGCGGTTTAACTGAATCAAATTACCTTGTGGACAAGCTAGTCAAAGAGTTGTTCAAATCTATTGTTACTACGAATCAAAGTTCCTCTATATCACTGGGATTCAAGACAAAAAGAATTTTTGACCTAGCTTGCTTAGGAGAAAATTTAGATTTTCAAAAGATTTTTTCGTTGTTTTTTAAAATGTTTTTTTAAAATATATTTTTTTCAAGCTAGTCTAGGAGTTGTTCATATCGAGCGTTACTACAAATCGAAGTTCCCCTATATCCATAAAATCCAACTCATTTTTTATGCTTTAGCATGTTGTTTTATATATATATATATATATATATATATATATATATATATATATATGTAATGTTCGGTATTGTATTGGTTTTTTTTAGCTATAGCTCTTCCTTTCTCTTCAACAGTGAGTATTGAATTTGTATTTTTAAGGACCTCTTTAGCCTTGAAAAGGTGACCATACCTTACCAAGAGCCACGAACATAGTTTAAATAGCATTCATAATCATATTTGTTGCTTTATTTGTACATAAGAGTACTCAAATTTATGTTAAAAGTGCCCATGAACCTAGAAAATGCACCATTCTAACCCTCTGTCAAGAAAAAATCAAGTCTTGGATCCTTTCTGCCAAGAGAAATCCCAAGTCTTGTGTCTTGCCTGCCAAGAGGTCACCAAGTCTTGGTTTTACTCTGCACAGAGTGACAGAAGACTTGGACCTTCTCTTGGCAGAGAGACCCAAGACTAGGGATTTCTCTGGGCAGAGACCCCCAAGTCTTGATTTTTCTCTGTCAATAGAAACCTCAGAGATCGACTCTGGAGTGTTCTCTTAGCAGCCTTGTATTTGACATGATCAGACTCTGAATCAGGCCTGGGACCTTGTCTGATTTTTTTCTGAATCAGGCCTGATGGTCTCTGGAGGCTCAGTACGGGTTTGTTCTGCCCAGAGTGAAGAGGACCATGGTGACCACGAGAAAGTTTGTCGTAAAATGTTGAATACGCCATTCAAAAAGTGAACTACAACTGATAAAAAATATTCATTACCTGAAAAAAAATAAGAAAAAAAACAAACAGTTCAACAAACATGTGTTTGATATTATTATTCTTTTGATGGCTCAAATCACAGAAGATTTTTTCTTATTGACGCTCTTGTTTCAAATCTGATTACAGCATCAATCACATACATCTTGAAACGTAATTGCGGAATTCACTAGCAGAGCCGCACTATGAAAAGCTTTTTTTGAATGCTTAATTCGCCATGCTTTGAATGCTTTTTTCTCAATTTGAATTTTTTTTTAAGACTTTCATTCAAGGAAATTTTTATGACTACAAATTTTCATAGAAGCCATAATATGAAGTTGTAATTTTATAACTTTTTGAAATATGGGGGTAACCCGGGTTTCTAAACATCTGTATTTAAAACAACACAAATATATTTTCTCAAAGATTACAACTATTGCCAATGAAAAAATAATGAGAATTCTGTTTAAATATCTTGAAATGCTGGCCGAATTTTTTTGTTGCGTAAAATTTGTTCTATTTTAATTATTATTTAATCTGGATGGGGAAAACTGCAGCATCATGTTTTGAAGGGGCGGGTAAGGGCAGCATCGTTTATCAAAATATTGGCAAAGTGATCACAAAGTTCATGGATGGAACTTGCATGGTTCAAAAATGTAATAATGAAAGCAATTGGATAGAATTGACCAGAAATGTTAACCCGAGAAGAACCACACCAGGAATTTCAATTTTTCTTCAGAATGTTTGAAGGTAAATCAAGCAAGAAAGTTAAACGATTAATTTCTGTTGTCAACATGCATTATTTTCAAAAACCAGCTCAAACCCTTCTCACCTTGAGAAAAATTTCTCCTTTTCCCGAGTTTTAGGAATCTGAGATGTTCACAATCGCTTAATCCATTAATAAAGTTAACATGAAATGGCAGACAAATGACAGTGATTGATTTGAGAAAACAGTTTCTTGATCTGTTGAATAGCAGCAGCCTTTTGGGGGGTTGGCACCTTTGCGGTTTTGCTTTTGTCAAAAAAGTGTAGTTTTACACTCTGCGGACCTGCTTGGTCGACATTTATGTTCACTCACAAGCTATGAGCGTATCATCCGGCTTTCACAAAAAACACTGTAGGAAACCCTAATTGTCAGGCGCCATCTCAAACGGAGTTTCCCATCACGCCATCATTTTGAATCTGAACCAGCAAAAGATATATTTAAATCAATTCTCATATCTCACTCAAGTAAGTACTAGTAAGTATCTAAAATCGAAACAACTTAATGCGCTGATTTCATCGCAAACTCAGTGAAGCAAAAATTGATGCACTTTGGTAAGAAACCTACTAAAATCTGGTAGATTTAACCTACTAAAACATGGCAACCTTGCCAAGATCTCGACATAGCACTTGTTATGAAAACAAAAAGATTTATACAAATTTGCAAGATTTTGGCATCCGTATAAAGACAATTTTTCCGAGTCCAAATTTTGATTCTAGATTACTTTATGCTATTTTTGAACCCTTGTATTTAGGGCAAGCTTATTGAGGGAGATGAAAAATTTTTAATTTTTTTTTATTTCATCAATTATTACAAATGAAAATAATTGATTGCATTTAAGCAAGCCAGTGAGAGAGCAATCAAAATTCTCTTTGAAAAAAGGTTGTTGATTTTACTAAAAATTTATACGATAGCGAACTTTATGGCGTCCGTGTAAATTCATGTAGTTGATCTTTTTTCACTAGCCTTTGAGGTCTTGATTCACTCCTGCTTCAGGTTCCAAAAAAGCAAATCCTCTGAAACTGAAAGGAGCATAAGAATGGCTACATTTTACGCCAAGATCGTTACTGCAAACGAGTTCCTGATGATAATCATGGTCATGATCGAAGTTCAAAAAGTTGAAGCTGATAACGGAACGGTCTGTGAGCCCGGAACAACATTTTTGAATGATGCGTGCTTTGGGCTTGTCGACGTTGCTGCGGGTCCGGTCTCGTACTGGGACGCGGAGGAAAAGTGTGCTGATAAAATTACCGAAGGGAAGCCAGTTTCTGTGAGAAATAAAGTTAGTGTGCTAAGGAAATTAAGTAGTCTTTTTTGTCGGTTAGATTTTATATATAATCCATTATCACTGAGAAATAGTGAAAAAGGACAGAATTAAGAATTGTTTAAATTTTTTGTGAAATAAACGCTGCTCTAAGTCGCTATGACCAATTTAGACATAGTCTAAACGAACGGGAATGTTAAAAGTGAAAATGCGCTGTTTCATATAGTTGAGCGAAAGATTACATTATTCATAGGCCTTGTTATTATGTTTTATTTAATACAATGTTGACTGGTCTATGACGGCTGATTCAATGCAAGTATCAATTTGTAGACTGACATAACGATACTGATGTTTTGCAGGCCGCTCTTCATAGCAGCAACTCTGAAGGGAAAAGTTGACAAAATAAAGATAATTAGTCGGCTTCATTGACATAAGAGTAGGTTCGGAGCTAGTCGCAAGCTTTAAAATTTGTGATGTCTCATTGTCAAGAGACGTACGAATCCAGAGGTTGATAGCTCAAGGATATCAGACCAGTCTGAAGTTCAGACGTCAGCCGCTCTTCTTTTTCTCTAATTCTTGCTCAACAGGAAGTCTCTCTCTTTTCAATATCCACATATCGGGATTACAAGAAACAATTGTAAGTCTGCTGTTTTTTCAGCAACTGAAACTGAAAATTTTGGCAACATCCAAAGGAACTGAAAGTTATGGCAACGATAAAAATTATTATTTAACTAAGATTAGATATACCACCGTATTTTGCATGTACAGAATAACTTAATATTGAGCTCTCTCTTTTCTCAATTTTTGTCGCATTTAAGTTTGCACCCAATAATTTTATTTTTAGCTTATGACATATAGGTTTGGAAATTAGAACGTATACATATTGAGCAATTGTAAGACTTATTTTAGCACTTAAGTGTGGTCGCTCAACTGATTTTATTTGCGTCTCCAGTGATGTAATTAGGATCTAGCAAAAAAATTTCACCACATGGAGTTCAAAGTAGAATCGCATTTATCTCAGGTATATTGGTTTAAAGCTAGTGCAACCCTGAGCAAGCAATGGAAAAGTTTTTCTTTACCTCCTTTATTATCAATAGATTGTATTCTCGCCACTACTCTATTTCGAAACAGCAATTTATTGTTGAATTGTTCCACATCAATCTTCATCATGACAGCAAGAAGAGAGAGAGAGAGAGAGAGAGAGAGAGAAAGAGAGAGAAACATAGAGAGAGAGAGAGAGTGTGTTAGAGAGAGAAAGATGGAGAGAAAAAGAGAGACATAGCGTTAAATTCTATGAGTTTTTTTGCTTGCTTAATTAAATTGAACAATTCTTTCTCGTATTGATTCTATTTAATATTTGATTTCAACTTTGCGTTGAATTTACTAATATTTATTATTTAAAAGTTGCATTAAATGAGTTGTTTTTTGAGGTTTTAGACTTAATTGTTGATTTTCATTCCTTAATTGCTTGAGTTTACAAACCTGTTCAGTAGAAAAATTGTAGCCGACTTTTAATTAAAAATTGATAAGGCATCGTTTTCGTAACTCATTCTTCCAACAGCGTAATTATCACAAATTTTCATAAAAAGACCAGGTAAATTTTTTGTAGCATAAATTAATATCGCCAGTTCTAGGGTCGCAAAACCAGCATTTTTGCCGGTCACGCGTTTGGATCAGAGGTCCATTTTTTGGGTATTTCAATGACCGGATATATTATTTTAACTGTTTTTCTGCATATGAAAAATAAAGTCTGAATCAGATAGAGTAATTGTCTAGTTTTGCTTAAACAATACGAAACTGTTTCCTAAAATGTTTAGCAAGTGTTTAAAAAACGAAAGTTGTTCCTCGTGGAGTCTAGAGGCTGAAATATCCGAACTTGTTAATTATGCTGTTGTCTGGCATTAACCATTGAACAATTTTTACAAACCCTACCAAATATGTACTGGTAATTACCGAATTATCTATACATTGTGGTCACTTAGATGCCTAGTTTTAGTTGGACACAAAATGCCACAATTTTTTTTAAATATATTTGTTTCATTCGGGTCAATGGCGTGATCAAATCCTATCCGACTATGTTTGAGTTTCCATTATTGCATACATTGTGAGAGACAACAAACATTGTGAGAGTATAGATTGCGTTGGTTTTTTTCCGAAAACAATTAAGCTGTCTCTTTTAAAAATGCGGGGGTCTTTTTCATTATATGAGATATAATGAAAAAAACAGGACGATATTGTAACTTTTTTCTTCAACGGCTGCTACCGTTCCTAAAGACCATTTTAGATTTTTCGCTTTAAACTTATTACTAATAACTTGAAAAAGTAAAATTTATTAAAAAACAGATAATAAAAAACTGTTTTAAATTTTTTTTTGTTGTTGCGGAGTCAAAGCAAATGTTTTTTATGATATTGTCCCATAATAATTTCCCCCAAATGAGGAAGGAGAAAAATCTTAAAAATGTTCATCAGTTGTTAAATATCTTGAACCAACGGACAAATGATTGTCCACATTTTGGTCAAGTGTTTGTGCCCTGATTGTACCATCCCAACCCAGGCCGAGGTTTCACCCCTAATCCACCCCTAATTAGCACGGACGGATTAGGGTGTAATGTGTATTCCACTCCTATTTATAGGGGAAAAAAAGGGTAATAGTGTAATTTTTTTAAAAAATTACACTGTGTTTACAATCTTTTCTCCACTCTTTTTACACTCTTTGCAAAAAGAGTAATTTAGGGTGGACTGATAAAAAATTACACTTACACATAATTACCAATATAACCAAATTGACACGAGGAAGATGGGGGGATCAATCCTGATTACCTCCTTCCACCTTTATTTATTTAATAGGGGAGAAATAGGGGTGTAATTTTTTTTATTTATACACTCTTTACACTCTTTTCCCCGTTATTTTTGGGGAAAATCCTCGGCCCGGGAAACCCAAATGGTCATTTTTCAGACTGTAATCGTATGCTCAGAGGTTACTAAGATACTTAAAATTCTAGCCAGTTGTATTCTTTCTTAACAGGAGGCACTTCAAATAATCCTCAATTGGGCGATAGGCGAGGGACTTCCGACTAACAGCCAGTCTGGATTTTGGCTAGGCTATCAGAGATTACGAGCGGCACCATTGCCAGAAAGTGGAGTGCTTACTGCTCAGCTCCTGAACATTCGTCGAGATAAAAATCTCTACAAGCTACCGCAGAGCAGTCGCTCAAGGTTACCTCAAAGTATGTGGAGGAACGAAACCCAGCCTGGAAATGCCCTGGACGAGAGAGATGAACGGTGCACGGCCCAGAGTCGTCCAGGCAGGCAGCCAGAATTTCTGGGTGCTGACGATTACGAGTGTAATGGTACAACGTTGCATTACACTGTTTGTCAAGGTCCAACGGATTGGGGTGCAAGGAAATAAATCACATACCCCCCCCCCCAAAAAAAAGAAATCAGTTGAAATATGACCTATGATCATTGCACACAATGTATAATTACACACAATGGCAGTAGACAACTGTAGTCTGAATCGAAACTCTATACTACTCGCATAATTAAATGGTATTGGTATATCAATTCTCAATTGAGACACAAACTTTATTTATAACTTTCTATTCGTAAAATTGGTTAGAAGGTGCACAGATTGGTTTTACCATCAGGTCCTACAATTAATCTATCTTCAATTACTGGGAATTTGCACATATGGTCTCTAAACTAGACATAACTAGTCATAACTAGAGATAACAAGGGCCTGTACACTGATGTTGCTTATGTAAAAGCTCGAACTAATCTTTTTTGACAGTTTTTCACGGCGGTGCTAATTTTTTGTAAACTTTTTCCCGAGAAATAACGAATTGAAGTAAAACCGTCCCTTCGATAAAGTTTTGACCAGAATTTTTTGAGTAAAAAACTCTATCTTTCGGACCACCTCCGTTTCTGCCCCTGTGCTTAGTGGGTGTATGTTATTTGCACCCCCCTAACAACACATGCAATATTTTGACATTGACATAATAATTTACTAAGTAATGGCACGTGCTTTGCGGGGGGGGGGGGGGGTTAAAAAAGACTTTTTTTGCATTCTATCTTGCTCTCAAATTGATTTGCAACCAGTAACCGGCTTTCGCAGGCCACCACTCACGTAGTGCGACGTTTAATTTGTTCCTCAAAATGAAAAAGATAAAAGCAGAAATTGAGCTTCTGATTAGCTGAGAGCGTTTTAAGACGAAAGCCCGTGTTTTACCCTAATTATTTGATTATCTTAGGGCTGTATCATTGCGTTAATTGGTATTGTGACTCAGATGAAGTCACTAAAAAAATGGGACTAATCGAGAAACGCCCACTGGTTTGAGGTGAAAGCGAGCAAGAACTTCAAAGTGAATTTAGCAAGAGTTACGTGACCGTACTTGAAAGAAATATAACTTGAATTCAAACATAATATCTGGCATAGTATAAGAGATAGTCTGGCATTGTAGAGTCCAGCAGGACAATTATGTGGTATTTTAAAGTTTACACATGTATGTTTCAAGCCAATAGTAACTGAACAGATTATTCAAGACTTGAAGTTTAACAGCAATGTGTTTATGACTACCTCCCAAACACGGAGAAAAAAAGTTATAAAAATATTGAAATTTTTCGAAATTTTGTCATTTTTCATGTTTTCACAAAACATTCAAGTTTTACTAACTTTTCTTGTAAAAAACGAACTACCTGTTATTTCCTATTAATAGGTATATAACTACCTCCACAACATTTTAAAAAAAAAACTTCACATTTAACTACTATGAAATTTAAATTAACCCCTATAATCTCTAACGCTTTTATCATCGAATGGGTCTATGGTTATTTTGTATTATTTTTAAAAAAATTCTAATAAAGTTAAGTTTATCAAGATAGTTTACCATATAAAAAACTGTTCTGTTTTAGGTTTAAATCAAGATAGCTCACCAAAATATTTTACCAAGATTTACAAAAAAATTCATGGTGAGTTATCTTGGTGAAAAAATAATTAAGTTTACCAAGATAATTCACCATGAATTTTTTTATTTTTCTATTATAATTCTCTTAGCTAATAAAAATTTATTGATATTATTATCATTATCCATTAATTTCTTTATAATTTTATTACGCTGATCCCAATTATAACTAGCTCTATGCATATTTTTAAAATATGTTGTAATGGTACCTCTACAAATTTGCAAAGAACATTATTTACAACAAATTATTTCTGCTAAACATTGTTTGCATGTACCTTTAACATTATCAAAAAGTGTTATATTTTTACTGATAAGTTTTTATAACATATTTTAACATTTTCTATATTATCACTGTTATTAGTATTTTCATTATTATCATTCTTATTATTGTCCTTGTCATTATTTATGCCTTTATCATTGGTCTAATTTTTTTTATTGACGTTGTCATTGACTTTATCATTGACATGATTATTATTACTATTAACTTTATTATGACAGTTTTTTTAACGCAACAAAAACTACTGAGCAGTTTAACACCCAATTTATCGTGATTTAATTCATCTCTATGTCTGAAACTATAATGACCAATGAAATTGAATTATCCGTCATATATGAAATCATATTCTAGGTACATATAACCCATTATTTATAATTAACTAAGTTTTCATTAAATCTGGACCCTGAACTTTAGACTTCATACACTCATTAATTTTTTTAACAGTCGCTTTTAAAACACTACCAATACATCTGCTATATATAAGTTTTTATCTTTCCTGAGCAACAATAATTACAATGTGTCCAAGAACATCGTCACTAAAGTCTTTTTTATTATTATTTTCTTTTTTATTAGTTTCCATACCTTTACTATTCAAAATTTTTGTCCTTTTATTTTTCATATTCATCATTTAGTTTGCTTAATAGGTCAACCTTTAAATGTTTGCTTAGAGGCTTGCTTGGACTTTTGTTTTTATCAGTGAAACTGCTTCACAGATTTTTATTCTCATCACTATCACGATTATTATCAGTGACACTGCTTCGCAGATCATTATATTTTATTTCTTATATTTAGCATTTTCATTATCAGTGAAACTGCTTCGCAGACCATTTTCATTATCATTGATTCTCTCTGCGAAGCACGTTTCTTAATCTTTGCAATACCCAAAAGATCCGCCATTAATTGCTGTATTAGTTCTATTTATCATACCACTTCCACCAGTAGCTACTAGACTAGCTGTTTTCATTGCAGTATTTGGAGACATATAACTATATCGCCAATAAACCACCAAAAGTGCCAGTACCATATGATAACCAGGACGTCCATAATGTAATGTTATCTTTAGAAATAGTAAGTTTAATACTAATAGTGACGGATATGACAACACTAAAATTGATGCTAAAAAAGATCTACAATCATGGTCAATCGATGAAGATATATTTGTTGTTTCAATTCTTCCAGAGACTTTAGATGTATAGCATCAGGACACAGTGAACGTGGTAAAACTGACTTACTAAAAAAATTAATTACAAATAATTTGTATTTTTGATAAATTATTTGCCACTGGTCCTACTGCTGATCAGTATAAAGATATTGACAGTTCTAATGACAAAGCAGATGTTGAGTTCCAAAAATATAGAAAAGAACTACCTTCACCTGATCAGTTACTCAAAAATTTAAACAAAATTTGATGTTTGATGATGTGCAAGATAAAGATCCAGTTATTATTAAGATTTTTTGTAGGGTTAGACACAACAATTGTGATATGTTTTTTCTCAACCAAAATCTATTTTATAAAGACAGACAAATTTTGAGAGAAACTGTTAATATACAATATTTTATTATTAATATTATATGAACATAGAGGTAATGTACTTCAACCAAAACATAAAACCTTCTTTAATGATTATGAAATTAGTTATAAAGATTTTGCTCAAATATGTAAAAAAGTATGTAGAGAGCCCTATAAGTACATTGTTATTGATAGATCTAAAATCAAAAATACTAATGCAGACTACTATGGATTAACTGGGATAGGAACGTTTTATTGTTATACTCAAGTCCAGGACTTTCTTTGTGATTTGATTTTAGTCTATATCAATAACAAAACATCTTAATCTAGGACTATGACCAAGAATAAATGTTTGTCTAAGACTTTGACTAGATATATATCCTACTCTAAAACTATGACTAAGACTACATCTAAGTCTTACTCTGAGTCAATGACTAAGTCTTAGTTTCAGTTCAAACTAAGTGTACAGTAAAAATTAATACATCACCATTAAAATCAATTGATCTACGATGTTCAACTCTAATAGGAAACTCAATTTATTCTATTCCTTCCCTGGTAAAAATTTGATGTGGCATAATAGTAGATATAGAGTTTATCATATAACCTGGCGGTTCTTTTAGATTATAATCATATAATATGTCTGTGTCACTACCATTATCCTTAACACCAGATATTACTTTACACATAACATTAATAGTATTAAAATCCATAAATCAATAAATTTTATAGATTTATTTTAAATTATTTGTCACTGGTCCTACTGCTGATCAGTATAAAGATATTGAGAGTTCTAATGACAAAGCAGATGTTGAGTTCCAAAAATATAGAAAAGAACTACCTTCACCTGATCAGTTACTCAAAAATTTAAAAAAAATTTGATGTTTGATGATGTGCAAGATAAAGATCCAGTTATTATTAAGATTTTTTGTTGGGTTAGACACAACAATTGTGATATGTTTTTTCTCAACCAAAATCTATTTTCAATAGACAGACAAATTTTGAGAGAAATTGTTAATATACAATATTTTATTATTAATATTATATGAACATAGAGGTAATGTACTTCAACCAAAACATAAAACCTTCTTTAATGATTATGAAATTAGTTATAAAGATTTTGCTCAAATATGTAAAAAAGTATGTAGAGAGCCCTATAAGTACATTGTTATTGATAGATCTAAAATCAAAAATACTAATGCAGACTACTATGAATTAACTGGGATAGGAACGTTTTATTGTTATACTCAAGTCCAGGACTTTCTTTGTGATTTGATTTTAGTCTATATCAATAACAAAACATCTTAATCTAGGACTATGACTAAGAATAAATGTTAGTCTAAGACTTTGACTAGATATATATCCTACTCTAAAACTATGACTAAGACTACATCTAAGTCTTACTCTGAGTCAATGATTAAGTCTTAGTTTCAGTTCAAACTAAGTGTACAGTAAAAATTAATACATCACCATTAAAATCAATTGATCTACGATGTTCAACTCTAATAGGAAACTCAATTTATTCTATTCCTTCCCTGGTAACAGTTTGATGTGGCATAATAGTAGATATAGAGTTTATCATATAACCTGGCGGTTCTTTTAGATTATAATCATATATTATGTCTGCGTCACTACCATTATCCTTAACACCAGATATTACTTTACACATAATATTAATAGTATTAAAATCCATAAATCAATAAATTTTATAGATTTATTTTAATTTTTATATTTACTTTTTTTCCAAAAGCTGAGTAAAGGTGCTACTGAATTTTCTACATCGAAACTAATAACATCTTATATTTCATTGTTTTTTTATCTTCTTCAATCATGACATTACCATCAGTTTCTTCTTTTATTATTTCTGCTATCTCAACCAATTCATACGTTCCAGGTATAATACTCAAAAAGATTGAAATATTTATATCTATTTTATAGGACCTCGAGGACGAAGAAACACCGTCATATAAATCTACGCAAGCAATTTAAAACTGATTATTCCTTTTCTTTACATTAAACACTGAGTTATAAACTGATAATCTAATTAGCCCCAAGTTTGTTTAATTAGCATAGGTGAAGATAAATCTTTCTGTTGACTTTATAGTTCTAAATTTAAGTGTATTTTCTTCTTCAGTTCTAGTAAGGTCTTCATGTATCTTTTTTAGTTCATAAAGGACTGAGTTTTTAGTTAGTTTTAGATTTTAAAAAATAGCCAAAACAGTTCACGGAGTGGTGACTTTGTTGATAACCAATACAATAAACAATGCAATAAGCAATGTATTTCACAAACCAAGGCAATAAATTTTAATTAATTTTTTTGTGACCTGAAAATTAACTTCGAAATAGATAGAAAATATTTGTATAATAATGACATACAAAATAGCAAAATAATGAGTTAGAAACCAAATAATCTAGCAACAATGAGTACAGTTAAAAACAATTTTAGTCCTCTAATTAGCAGAGAAGAGAATCAATTAAACTTACGTGAATCTTATTCAGAGATAGAGTTTTGGTTTTTAGAGGATGCAGATGCAGTAACAGCTAATAACGACAATTTTATATTAATAAACTATTGTGTTTTAGCGCTATTTATTTCTCTTAGACTAAAAACTATGTGAAATCAGAAACGAAAAGGCTTAGTTGGATCTCACACAGAAAAAAATAGTCAAATAAAAGATGATAATGAAGCTGCAAAAATAAATTATATTTGTATGATGAAAGATCTAATTGGTTTTATAAAAGATTTAGGAAAGATTATTTATGGTGCAGGCTTCAAGTTTTTACTAATGAGAAATAATAATGACGGAGCATTATTTATTGTTAACGCTTGGGCTGGTGCAGTAGCTGATGATTGTAAAACAGAAATAAGAGATATGATTTGGTGTGTGCCTTGTATTGTTCCCTGTTTTGAAAATAGAGTAATTGTACAGAAAGGATTAACTAAAAAGTATAACATAGACTTTACTGTCTCATAGGACTATACTAGATTTTAGTGATTTATTGTTTGATTTAGTTGTTAACAGTGGTTTTGAATTATCTCAATTATTACTGTGTCGTTCGAAAAAAAAGTATTAATGAACAAACCGATGATTCCAGTATAATTTATGAAATTGAATGATATTCTAAGTTTGGTAGTGTGTACTATCCAGAAGATAGAATGAATATAAACTACGGTACTAATAATTATAAAACAGAAATTTAAGAAATTGTAAGTTTTAATAGAATGTAAAAAAGATTAATAGATAAAATTAAACCATAAAAAATAAAGAGAACTTTGAAAAATAGTTATAGAAAAATTATATTTGATACCTGATATCAAAGAGATCATATAGGAGCGCAAGCAATACAACTTACTTTTAAAATTGCTCGTGCTGCTCCAAATATTTTAAGTCAAGTGTTACTGTTAACTAGAAAAAATATTAGTGTTAATAGCGTTGGTAGTAAGATGGTTGATATTGTGTTTTAGTTATGTTTATAGCCAATAGCTAACGCTACAGTTATAGTTATAGTTATAACTAATGCTGTAGTTATAGTTGTTGTTATGGCTAATGCTCTAGCTACGGCTGATATTATGATTATGACTAATGCTCTAGTTATATAGTTATAGTTATGGTTAATATCATTGTTTATAGATACGATTTTATTATAGCCAACACTATTATTATAGTTAAAGTTATAGTCAATACTATAATTATAGTTAGTGTTGTAGTTTTAGTCAAGACAATGATTATAGTCAAGGCTGTATTCATGATTCGAGTTAAATTAGTGTTAAAGAATTACTTGTTGTTACTTGATATAACAAATCCTTTAGCTTAAACAATATCTATTATTTTGTTTGCATTAGATAGACCTTTACCTTCAAGTTTTGGTTTAAACTTGGTCTTGGGTTTTGTTTTAACATCAAAAAAGGATTATAATTTATTCCATTTTCTCTAATAGAGAGATGAATCAGTCATTTCCGAAGATACACAAATAATGCACTTTGTGTTGGTGGTAGACATTTATCTGGTACCACCATATTCCAGGGAGCTGTTTTTATCAAAAGGTACTAGATTGTTAACTTGTAAATGCAGTAGTTGAAAAAGCAATAAATTTATGACAATTTTGGGTGCAGCAATAAAAGCTGAGGGATTAAAAGACTTCTCTAAGAGTGTAGGTAAAGCTACAGTTAACATTGGAAAGAAATTTCTTTTTAACCCAACAGGAGTTTTGGAGATAGAAAAAAGACGTGCAACTGCAACTAAAAACACTTTAGCAACTTTAGCAGCTTCAACTGAGTTAAATAAAATTGCAAGAACTGGGCAACTAAAAACCCTAGAGCAGCTTTAGCAGCTACTTTGCGTTAATTGGATTTGCAACAACTAGATAAGGTACAAAAGTAGCACAAAAAAGAAGAGATTAATTTTTTGGAACAAACAAGACTTAATTTTAGCTGAGCTTTAGTTATGGTTATAGGGATAGCTTTAGGTTAAACTATAACTAAAACTATAGCTTAGCTGTAGTCTTAGCTTAGCTAAGCCTTATCTATGTCTTTTACTTAGCTTTAGCTTAGCTGTGATTAAGACTATGATATTTACCTGCGAGTTGTAAGAATATTTTCTTATTAAAAAATAAAATATTATAACTAAAATCGAATAACTTTCGTTTTAAAAAGTAAATTATTATCTTGTTGTTCTTATAATCTTCACTTACTTTAACTAATTCATTATTTTCTTCGTTATCTATCTAACTATCTTTTACTGACTTTATGTAAAACTAATTAAAATTATCGCTAAGCTGATTAGACAGAATATACATTTGTTTTAGTCAGACATTTGCCTTTAACTCTGGTGTTAGTCTTAGGTTTGGTTTTAGGCTTAGGATTAGGCTTTACAACAAAGAGATTATAATTTATACCTTCCATTTTTTTATGTATAGAATTAATTTGGGGTATTACCAATAGTTTAAAACTTATTTTTATTGTGTTGGTTGTAGATATTATAAAGATTTTATATTAATTTTTATGGTTTCAATTCAGCTAAAGATATTAAGATATTAAAACGTTCTTGTACTAAAGGTAAAAAAAAATAAATCTATGACAGTATCTGTTGCAACATAAGAAGCTAAAGGATTATAAGATTTCTTTAAGAGTGTTGATAAAACCACACCTAACTTTGGAAACAAACTTGTTAAAAATGCAGTAAGATTATTAGAAACAGCAAGTAGAATAAGAGGTGCAGCTGCAACTAAAAACACTAAATCAACTTTAGTGGCTACACCCGAGCTAATTAAATTTGCAACAATTGTAGAAGGTATAAACTAGTACAGAAAGATAGAAGCTAGTTTTAAGGTAAGAAGTAGAGTTATTATTAGCTTAACTATAACTATAGCTATAACTATGACTATAACTATAGTTTAGCTATAACTATAGCTATATCTATAACTAAAGCTATTGCAATGACAAAAGCTATAGTTTAACTATAACTATAGTTTAACCATAACTAAAGCTAAAAAATGTAAATATAACTATAACAAAAAACTATGACTATTACTTAAGCTATAAATAAAATTATCCTTGAAAAACAAAGGTAATATTATCAAATTTGCTGAATTTATTATTGTTACTAAATAATACTTACTTTAGTTTTAAAAAAATTTAACTTCATTTTCTTGTTTCTCTTATATTCTTCATATAATTTAACTAATTCATTGTGTTCATCATTATCTATCTCTTTGTCTTTTATTGACTTAAGCTAAACTTTATTAAAATTGTCAATAGACTGTTTAGCTGAAATATACATTTGAGAATACTTTATAATTTTTTTCCTAATTTAGATTTATTTTTTTTTGACAATGAACCACATATAGTTGCAGTACCAAACGCTGCTGGCATAGAATAAGGTAATCCTATACCAATTAATGCAACTGATGTTGTTTTTGCTGTTCTTGCTATAGATGATAATGCTATTTCAGTTACCTAAGGTATATTAATACAATTTTCAAAATTAATAATTTTTTATTATAGTTTATAGTTTCAGTTTAGTAATAATTTCCAATTTATTTTACAATATTAATATTAAAAATTAATTTATTATTAGCTGGGAGTTTATCATTTTTGTAATGCCCCTTAGTCTCTGTCCAACCTTTAGCATTAATATTAGAGAGATTTGGATAAAAAAAGGGTGCACTGGGTCTAGTTTTGTCTATGAAAAACTTAAATTAAGAAATAACCTTCATTTAATTTCATTATATTTTTATTGATAATGGATCGCCAGCCTTGCTTGTTCTTTGTTGCAATTAGTATGTTTTCTAATAACATTGCTAATTTTTTCCATGAAGTATATTATCTTCTTTAACTTCTTGTATGACTTTAGCGAACATATCTTCTAACTGTATGTTTGCAACGTTTATATTAAATTTATTCAATTAATTTCCAGTTTTATTTGATTATAATCAGAGATAATGTCACTAGAGACTCTAAAACAAAAACATTCTGTATTTTTTACTTCTCTTGTTGATTTATTAAACTCATTAATTAATTCAACATTAGTTTGTGCTTTGTTTAGTTGAAATGTTCTGGTTGTGACTTTATCAAACTCATCTTTTCTTAATTCAGTTATTTTTTATTTAAAAAATCTATTCTATTAGAAGATGATAATAGTTTTAAATAGCCATAATGTTTATGAACAACATCTTTTTCATCTGTGAGAGGGTGCGCATTCCTAATTTTAAAGGTATCTCTCATATCAAAGTAATAATTACCTTCTAAGAAAAGTTTATTTGTGAGCCTTTCTTGTTGATAGAACTATTTCCGCTCAAATGAATCTGCTTCATGTCATCTGTTCACAGAGATTCTAAACTCCTTTTATTGGATTCAAAATCAAAGTAAGATTTGAATATTCCTGTTCATAGTATTTACCTTTTATTATGTTATCATTGACTTTTATGCTGGCCGTCTTATTTTTCTACTTGAATAACTTTAAATAGTTCTCTGTTCCAATTAGTTATATATATCTTTTAGAGTAAATGTTACGTTTATTAGCATTCTAAACATAATCACCGTCATTGAGTTGTGATTTATATTTATTAGAAGCAGTTTAACTGATGTAGTTAAACTACATCAGTTAAACTGCTTCGCCAATTAAATTCCATCTAGCTTTTTCTGGATTGTTGCATCAACGGTGTGATATTTTGAGTACTATGAATGTTATAATTGTATATTACAACAGCATCATCGAATGGATTTACCCCATTTACCGTCACCATTTATAAACATCGGTTTATTAATTTTATAGTTAATATAATTCATTGAAACTTTCTGTAAATACAGCTTTAAGAACACAGCATGTAGAGTACTTTTTGTCTTTTTTTCCTTCATTAACAATTTAAATGATTTATTGTGATACACATCACCTCTACCAACGCATAACATTCTGGTATTCTGTGTTCTTGTAGAGTTAATCTAAAAGCATTAGTTATAGTTATACCAGATTTTTTTTATTAAAGATGTTGTCCAGTCATAATTAATGATTATATCTAAAACAGATAATATGAATTTATGATTATTGCTATATTTGCTTAGAAATGATTTAGCAATTATTCAGCTGACCATGCTTCATTTTTTATAAAAGTTTTATTCTTTATCTTTCAAACTATGTCATTATTAGACTAAATATTGTCTTAGCTAATAGTTGTTCTTGTTGTTCTAGTCAATAGTCATTATCAGTCAATGTAGGTGTGACTTAGCCTAAATACTTTAATAAAAAACAAAATTATCTTGTTACTCTTGACTATTAATATTCATAGATAACAGTTGTTTAGATATATTTAACCATTTAACCTTTAATTTTATAAACCATCAATGCCAGCTTTTAATTCTATTAAAAGTAAGTCTAGTTTTTTTACTTGATTGTTTGCGCCCATTTAGTGGCTTCAAGGAGCTGCAAATGAGCTTTGCCCTTTGTTCCCCATGCAGATTCCCTGATCCAAGGGATCTGAAACAAAAATACATTCTCCCTTTCATCTCTAATAAGCGTTTTTTCCTTCTGTATCATTTGCTTTTCTTATCAATTGCGTTTAAATCTACAGATTTAAACGTTTCATATATATTATCCAGTAAAAGTACAGATTGATGAAAAATCTAATAAAGCCACTTGAAAACTCATATATAATATTGCAAACTAAAAAGCCATCCACCAACCTGCTCTAGGGATACATCGACAACCTTCATTACCCATTCTTTTTTAGCTAAAACCTTGAGATGTAAACGTATTTGAGGATTATATTGAGTACTCATTAAATAAAGAAAGTTGGCAGCATTATTGTCAACTGTAATTAATTTATGACTATATTCGGTCGATATCAGTGGTTGATTTTCTAGTTTCATAGCTCTATGCCTTAGTTTGTTTATTTAACTCTCAATTTTTCAAAATAAGTGCTCTCATTGTTTATCTACCCAATGCTAATTTTTTTATTAGTATATATAGTGTTAGCTAGAGGATCAAAAAACTCTAATCTCTAGTTTCTCTTCAAATCTGTATCTTCTTCTTTCTTCTTCAAATCTACTAGGTTCTATTAATGTTTCTACTTTACCCAATTTGTATACATCAAATTAAATTGTTAAGTCTCTAAGCTTGTCCTTTAAATTGATCTTTAGTTTTGGCAATTCTGTATCTATAAAGTTGAATACATAATGTACATGTAATTTTTTTAAAATTTTAAGTGGGAAATATGGAGATATGCTTATTAGTTTACACATTCTACATGTTAGAAATTGATTATGGTTATTATAATGCACACTCAATAGATTATGTCTATCTCTAAAGGTTATAGTTTCATAACCTATGAGTTATTTGAATGGTTTTTTTGACAATCATCACAACTCCAACACCAGGCTTTATATCTACAATCACTGCAACTGGTATTCTTTTTCAATTTGGCAATATTGTCAACTATTACTTCAAATATTTTGTCTTTATTGCTCCACGGTTTGGTGTAACAAGGCTTGCCTTTCCCCAAGCAGGTTCCCTGATGGAGTTGAAAACGTTTAAAATTATTTCAGTTGAAAAACAAATTGGAGGTGGTGTTGTAGAATCAAATCTAGAAACTAAAAGTAAAAAGTATGTAAAAGTATCATGCGCAAATGTTAAAGGTAATGATGATGATGTAGCAATATTAGAGGCTAAAACTTAAGATGAAAAAAGTAGACAAAGAATCCAGAAAAGAGTTGGTGTGAATATTGTACAGAAGAAAAATAACTGAAGAATCTCAAAAGACATTATGAAACAATTAATCATGAGGGGAGACTTAGACTAAGTATCGGAAATTATAGCATTAAGGAATATACTGAAAAGATTCTTAATCGTGATTGTCTGAAAAATGGAAAAGTAGATCAATAAGAATGAAAAAAATAAAAACCGTTTACTGATTGAGGGGATTCTTTTATTGTAATATTTGTATTATATCTTTATATGGCAATGGTGAGATGAGCGAACATTTAGCGGCAATGAAACTTTTAAGTGCAAAAGTTAATACTTAAATATTCTTTGGAGATCTTCTTAACGCAAATGACGGAGAAAAATTTGAATGCCTTACATGTAAATCATCTCTAAGTTCAAATATCGCTGAATATTATTTTACAAAAACAAAAAAAATCTAGATGACGTTGTTGGTTTTAATAACAATAATTCTAAAGACGAATCTTAAGATGTTTTTAAAGATGAATCTAAGAATGAAACTAAACCTAAGGATAAACTAATGTTGTTGATAAATCTAAAGATTTTGATAGTTTTGTAAAATTTGTAAGAATAAATATTTTTAAAAAATATAAACGTTGTAAATCTATTCAACACAAAGAAAAAGAAAGTGATAGGAAATTGTAAATGAGAAAAAGAAATTGACATTAAAAAATAAGGTTTAAAACACTATATAAAGTTTAAAAAAACGCTTGCTAGTAGTGATTACAATGATACTATATTTGCAAAAACATTAACATTGCATATTATTCATCCTCAAAGTGAAATAACACCATTGATGTAGTAAAGTATACAACACCAACTGATCAGAACACAGAAGAACATGAGTTTGCAATCAGATTAAAAACCAGGCAGTATAGTTCTCCATATAATCTAGATTATTTAAATAATGAATTGGAAACCAGAATGCACGAAAAAAAGATGAATCAATCTGGATGGATTTTACAAAACTTTATACTGGGAACAATGTATGTACATAGATTTTATCCTACTGCAGGATGCTATACAGATTTTCCGTTTAAATCTAGATTATACACATCTGGATTATTTACTCAATATACAGAATGATGATGCTTTTTGTTTATTGCTTAATTACAAATAGCTAATATTGAGCGCCATAAAACTAGTAACTATAATAATCAAGAGTATACTAATGAGCTAAACTGCCTGATGTCCCAACTCCTTATGATTCAAAACAGTCGAAAAGGTTACGAGCATTAAATAAAGAAGAAGTGTCATTCAATGTGTTCGATTTAAATAAAAATGAAACTGCTAACCCAGCATTGATCAATCATAACGATCCTGAAAAATGTTATTTAATATACTGGGGTAGCCATTATTACCTATGCTTAGATAATCATGGTTGTTAAGAACTAATTAAATAAAAATTATCCATGTCTAAGATGTTGTGTGTTTTTTTAGAACTCAGGATGAATCAAACAAGAAGTTAATTTTATGTAAAGAGAAGTTCGTCAGAGAAACATATAGTAAGAAGAACAATTCATAAACATGATTATCTAAAATTTGATTAGTTTCAATATATAAACAAAATGAATTTTAATGTACAGTAAAAGATGGTAAACATGTTTTTGCTATTTGTGCATTATATAACAAAACTGAATATCCGAATTTTTTGGAAAGTAATTTAGAATATCTTTTTGGTGCTGATTCTGTCGATTGGTTTTTATTTAGAGTTCATTATCATAATACACTCTTTGGAAAGATATTCAAAATAAACATACCGCCTAAAGAGGAGATTGTTACTCCAATGACTACTGACTGTGATTATAATAAAAATTGTAAGAAGAAGACTGTGTAAGTGGTCACGATCAAACAAATGGTGTTTTTAGACATTTCATCCATAATGAGTGCAATTATCAAGCTAAAAACAAATTTGTTCCCTTACACGATTATCATTCATCTAATTATGACAACCATTTACTCATAAAAAAACAAAGTAAACATTAAGTAATCAAGAGTGTGAGAAACTGAATGAATTTAAGATAAAGAGAGCAAAAAGTATAGTTCCTAACAGGGAATGGATATTGTAGGAAAATTTAATAAAACAGATTTACATCCTAAAGAAAAATTTTTTTTTCTAATTTGAAACAGAAAGCGGAAATTCATGCGCAAATAATAAAGGTAAAGATGATGATGTAGCAATATTAGAGTCTATAGCTGAAGATGAAATTAGTAGACAAAGAATGCAGAAAAGAGATGGAGTGAATATTGTACAGAAGAAAAATAAATGAAGAATCTCAAAAGCAAAAGACATTATGGAACGATTAATCATGAGAGGACACTTAGACTAAGTATCGGAAATTATAGCATAAAGTAATATACTGAAAAGATTCTTAATCGTGATAGTGTGAAAAACAGAAAAGTAGATCAATAAGAATGAAAAATTAAACCGTTTACTGATTTGAGGGGATTCTTTTATTGTAATAATTGTAATATATCTTTATAGTGCAAGGGTGAGATGAGCGAACATTTAGCGGCAATGAAACTTTTAAGTGCAAAAGTTAATACTTGAATATTCTTTGGAGATTTTCTTAACGCAAATGACGGAGAAAGATTTGAATGCCTTTCATGTAAATCATCTCCAGGTTCAAATATCGCTGAATATTATTTTAAAACAAAAAAAATCCAGATGACGTTGTTGGTTTTAGTAACGATAATTCTAAAGACGAATCTTAAGATGGCTTTTAAAGATGAATCTAAGGATGAAACTAAACCTAAAGATGAACCCCAAGATCAATCCAAAGATGAATCCAAAGTTGAGTCTTAAATTTAAAAAATCTAAAGTTGTAGATAAATCTAAAGATTTTGATAGGTATTGTAAAATTTGTAATACTAAATACTAATAAAAAATATAAACATTATAAATCTATTCAACACAAAAAAAGAAAGTGATAGGAAATTGTAAATGAGAAAAAGAATTTGACATTAAAATAATAAGGTTTAATACACTATATAAAGTTTAAAAAAACGCTTGCTAGTAGTGATTACAATGATACTATATTTGCAAAAACATTAACATTGCATATTATTCATCCTCAAAGTGAAATAACACCATTGATGTAGTAAAGTATACAACACCAACTGATCAGAACACAGAAGAACATGAGTTTGCAATCAGATTAAAAACCAGGCAGTATAGTTCTCCATATAATCTAGATTATTTAAATAATGAATTGGAAACCAGAATGCACGAAAAAAAGATGAATCAATCTGGATGGATTTTACAAAACTTTATACTTAGAACAATGTATGTACATAGATTTTATCCTACCGGAGGATGCTATACAGATCTTCCGTTTAAATCTAGATATTTACTCAATATCCAGAATGATGATGGTTTTTGTTTATTGCAGAATTTAATTACTTAATTACAAATAGCTAATATTAAGGCCATAAAACTAGTAATTATAATAATCAAGAGTATACTAATGAGCTAAATTGCCTGATGTCCCACCTCCTTATGATTCAAAACAGTTGAAAAAGATACGAGAATTAAATAAAGAAGAAGTGTCATTCAATGTGTTCAATTTAAATAAAAATGAAACTGCTAACCCAGCATTGATCAATCTTAACGATCCTGAAAAATGTTATTTAATATACTGGGGTAGCCATTATTACCTATGCTTAGATAATCATGGTTGTTAAAAACTAATTAAATAAAAATTATCCACGTCCAAGATGTTGTGTGTTTTTTTAGAACTCAGGATGAATCAAACAGGAAGTTAATTTTATGCAAAGAAAGTTCGTCAGAGAAATATATAGTAAGAACATCAATTCATAAAGATAATTATCAAAAGTTTGATTAGTTTCAATATATAAACAAAAAAATTTTAATGTACAGTAAAAGATGGTAAACATATTTTTGTTTCTTGTGCATTATATATCAACCCTGAGTATCCAAAGATTTTTGGAAAGTAAAATAGAATATCATGTTGGTGCTGATTCTGTCGATTGGATTTTATTTAGAGTTCATTATCATAATAAATTCTTTGGAAAGATATTCAAAATAAACATACCGCCTAAAGAAGAGATTGTTACTCCAATGATTACTGACTGTGATTATTATAAAAATTGTAAGAAGAAGACTGTGTAAGTGGTCAAGATCAAACACATGGTGTTTTTAGACGTTCCATTCATAATGAGTGTAATTATCAAGCTAAAAACAAATTTGTTCCCTTATACGATTACAATTCATCTAATTATGACAATCATTTAATCATAACAAAACAAAGTAAACATTAAGTAATCAAGAGTGTGTGAAACTGAATGAATTTAAGATAAAGAGAGCAAAAGGTATAGTTCCTAACTGGGAATGGATATTGTAGGTAAATTCAATAAAACAGAATTACATCCTAAAGAAAATTTTTTTCTAATTTGAAACAGAAAGCGGAAATTCATGCGCAAATAATAAAGGTAAAGATGATGATGTAGCAATATTAGAGTCTATAGCTGAAGATGAAAATAGTAGACAAAGAATGCAGAAAAGAGATGGAGTGAATATTGTACAGAAGAAAAATAAATGAAGAATCTCAAAAGCAAAAGACATTATGGAACGATTAATCATGAGAGGACACTTAGACTAAGTATCGGAAATTATAGCATAAAGTAATATACTGAAAAGATTCTTAATCGTGATAGTGTGAAAAACAGAAAAGTAGATCAATAAGAATGAAAAATTAATGGATTGATGATGAAGAATATAATCAAGCAATAAATTGTTGGAAATAAAAAAAGGCAAACAATAAAAGTTTTTATGGTAAGATATCATAAAACAGATGTTTTGGTATCAGTATATGTATTTGAAAAGTTTAAGGACATGTGTTTCGATTATTATGAAATAGGTCCTTGTTATACATATTCTATTCCACGTTTAATTGGGTTATGTGTGTTGAAATACCCTTTTTATAGTTTATAAATTTCAAAGACGAAACAGTGAAAATTTATGATACAATGCAGCTTGCTAATAGAGCTTCAGTATTGGGTTATTGTCAAGTTAATTGTAGTAATAAACAAATAGATGCTAACTATACTAGTAAAGAGAAATATTTAATGTAAATAAATTTTAATTTCCTATATGCACCTGATATGGTGCAGGCTTTACCTACTGGTGAGATTAGTGTTTGAGATAGTATAAATAATAAATTATCTATTAACATTAAATATTAGATTTATACTATTGATATTAAGTACAATGAAGAGTTAAAACAAAATCAAAAAAGTCGTCATTCTTTCTTGTGAGGAATAAAACAGATACTAGAGAGTTTACTGGTTGGCAAAGCTTGAAAAAAATTGTAAACCTAATAAAATTCAATGTTACCACTTATGGGTTTTAAAGATTATGTTATTGATGGTCAGATGTTAGATTGGTACTTAGATCATGGTTTGGAATTGGAAGATGTAACGTTTAAAAATAAATCTCAAAATGAGAAGAAAGATTGGTTAATACCCTATACAGAGTTTAATATGGAGAAGAGAAAAGAAGCTCAAGCCAGAGGTGATAGGTTTGGTAAAGTATTCTTTAAGTTGATGAATAATGCATTCTACAGAAAGACGATAGAGAATGTTAATAATAGAACAGATGTGGATTTAGTTAACGATATGGATAGATATATTATTTGAGTCGAAAAGATTAATTTTTAATATGCTGTTGAGTTTCATGATGACATGGTTGCTGTACATAAAATGAAAAGTAATGCTAAGTTAGATAAGTTTAACTATATTGGGTTTGCAATAATAGAAAAAGCTAAGTTGTTTATGTATAAAGCAATTTATGAATACTTTGAGAAATACGTAGTTTGTAGTTATCACTATAGAGATACAGATCGTATATTTAAAAATAAAAATGTTCGTTTTGGTGGTAGTATTAATGAAGAGATGAATAAAATGAAAGTTAAATTAATTAAAAGTGAACAGGGTAAGTTGAAAGGTGAAACAGCTAATTATATTATTGTATAAGTCTGTTTTCTTAAAGCTAAAGCATATTGTTATAAAACAATTAAGGTAAACAAGAGAAAAAGTTAAAGTGAATAACTAAAGCTACAATTAAAAAATGGAATAACAGTAGAAGATTATAGTAGATATATATATATATATATATATATATATATATATATATATATATATATATATATGTATATGTATATATATATATATATATTTATATATATATATATATATAATATACATATATATGTATATAAACATATATATATATATATATATATATATACATATATATATATATATATATATAAATATATATATATTTATATATATATATATATATATATATGTATGTATGTATATATTTAAATATATATATATATATATATATATATATATATATATATTTATATATACTTATATATATATATATATATATATATTTATATATATATATATATATATATATATATATATATATATTTATAATATATATATATATATATATATATATATATATACGTATATATATATATATATATATATATATATATATATATGTATATACGTATATATATATATATATATATATATATATATAAATATATATATATAAATATATATATATATTTATATGTATATATATATATATATATATATATATATATATATTATGTATGTATTTAAGAGTAAATATGTAATTATTGATACAATTGATAGTAAAAACATCATTTAGAATAAAAACAATATAGAATAGCAATAGACTCATTCGATGGTAAAGATATTAGAGATTGTGACTGTTCATTTAAATTCAATTGTAATTTTTTGATTGATTTATGTAATGTTTATTTTTTTATAATGTTCTGGAAGTAGTTATATGCATATTAATAGGAAATAGCAGTTAGTTCACTTTAATTATAAAAGTTGGTAAAAGTTAAATATTTTATAAAAAAACATGAAAAATGGCAAAAATTCGAAAACATTCAATACACTTTACTACTTTTTTTCTCCGTGTTCGGGAGGTAGTCATATACACATTACTTTTAACATCTTTTGATCCAAGCCTTGATTTGGTTTCCGAAATTTGTCATCGACATTTAGAATACTTAGCGTGTTTCGGAAAACCTATGGAGCCAATTTAGAAATCATTTAGAAAACATATGGAAACAATGATAGTCTGAACAGCTCGCTTATAACTCTACAAGGCTCTATTTGTAAAACTGATCGAAACTGATAACTAAATAGACCTTTAATGCGTGAAGGGCAGGTTTGAATTAATATAGGATGAAAATGGTCTCTGTTCGCTTCCCCAACTCTTTCCTACCGGGCCCACTCAACGTTACTGTTGCCGTTCATAAGCTGAAGTAAGCTACTGAACAAGGAGTCAACCTCTCCCCTCCCCCTAGTATGTTATGTTTCCCCCGTTACAGACCACGTGTCATTACATGCTGAATCATTATGTAAAAATATGGCGCTTGCGTTTTGGGGGTGCAAATAATATGGACCCACTAAGCTAGGGGGCACAAACGGAAATGATCCAAAAAATGTTAGTTCCAAACAAAAATAAATTTGAGTAAAACTACGAAGTGCTCTTCAAAAAATAGTCCCATCAGAGGTCAATTATCTCTATTTTTGTGGGGGGGGGGCTGTAAGTCTTCTCGGTGGGACATATTGGTTCTGAGCAGACATTCCAGACTCTGGAAGGGTGTCCGATCAGACCTTCCAGACTCTGGAAAGGGCTCTAATTGGACCATCCAGATCATACCACGTAATCATCGATACTCCACACAACGGTATTCTCGGACCATCTAGATTCGGAGCAGTGTTCTGATCAGACTTCCCAGAAGTGCACTGATCTGACCGTGCAAACTCTGAAGGGGGCCCTGGTCAGATTTTCCAGATCGTATGTAGTTCTGTCCGACTTTGTTGAAGGTTATACACCCTTGCGCGAATGTAGTCGGTCTGATCAGAGCTGGCTTGGGTCACGCAGCTGATCCTGGGGTCTGATCGGACGATGAATTTGATCAGTTGATCTTGCATAGTGTTGAAAGCGTAGTTTCAGCATTTCGAATAAGTCAGCGCAGAACAAACGTGCGATAAGCTATGAAAAGGGTAAACTGAGCACTGAATGTAATACTGGATAGAGTTAGAATATTAGGATTCAATACAGTGTGCTTTTATTAAGCTTACCTGAGCTACAAAGTTTTTCATTAGATTTTCTCATCAATTGAATACAGTTATCTCTTAAAAAATATTTATATTAATTACAATAAAACATATATCTTTTAAACAATTCAAGACCTGAAAACATAACAGTCAGAATTGTTAGACGCCTCATAAAAAAATGATCAAGAATCCAAGATTTTGCTCAATTTTAGAAGTTGCAGCTGCAATTTCTTCAACAAACAAGAAGGATCCTATAAGTCTTTTTGTAGCAGCGCGCCTCTCAAGAATTTCAGGAAGGTAAAATATATATGCTTTTACTTCTGTCTAATGTCTAGTGAAAGGTAATTTCAGGTTTAACTTAAATTTTGATCCAGTGTTTCGGAAAAGTTTCGAATAGGTGGTTCAGAAAAAGGTAATCAACCACTTGATGATAAAAATTATAGTGAAGAATTAAACCCCATTGGTTAGGAAACAATCTTAAAATACCAGATAAAAACGGATTTTCTCTACGTTTTTTAAACCTTTGCGTTTTGCAAGTTTTTGACTTCATTTTAGTCTGTAAAAGAATGCAGTTAGAAAGAAACAAATTTTTGTGGACTCAATTTTTTATCACAAAATCAAAATTTCCACAACTGTTACGCTTCCATGTGAACCGAAGTCTCAATTATTAAACAAATTAAAAGGTACAGCTCAGATTTGTTTTTGGCTTTACGCAAACAATGGGTCAAAAGACTCTAAAGGAAGATAAGATGGGGAACTAGAATTTGTTTCTAGAGAAAAGATGCAATTCAAATCCGACATTTACTTAATAATATTCTTTTTCTGTATTATAAATGAAGTCAGTTGCCAGGAGTGTCAAAGTTATCACAATATTGATAACGACAAACCCAAATACTACTTATAGTATTATTAAATAACCAGCTGCAAATTGCTTTAGATTTCACTTAAGGTTGGACTTTTAATTTTAAAAAAAAATGTCAGAACGTTGATAAATTGATAGATATTATTAGTTTCTTATTTTAATTTCATTTCTCGAAGTTTCTGCCCAGTCGGGTCATCCATATAAGCGCCCGCCAGTCGTTCGCTTCTCTTTTTGTCGTCAATTGCAAAACCGCACATGCACAACTTCCTTCTCAAGTTGCAAGCTATTGGCAGGAGCTGAGATTTCATGTGCATAAGGTTTTGGTTGAATCTTAAAATTGTGTTTGAGATCATTATTTATTGACACCTCGATCGTTGTCTGCTTCTTATGTTTTTGAGATCGTTCCTGCAATGCTTTCCTGCCCAAACCCTTCGGGTAGCCGTTATTATTTTCAGCTTTGTCTAGCCATTTGGTCAACAGTGGTTTCAGTTCGCACATATTCTTGAAACTAAGCTGCAAAGCCTCGAATCTGCTAATATGGTTTGACTGAAAACATTTCTATACAATGTTCCGAGAGCCAAGCCAACTTCTGCTTGAGTGAATTCAAGTCTGCTTCCTCTCTGCTTACTGCTTCGCAAATTATTCCAAGTCGTCATTTGAGGGTATTTCTTTACACTCGCGTCCCATGCAGTCCAGCAAAGCCATCTTGTCTAGGGTTCCCCCGTAGAGCAGGGATTGGTTACCGTGAAGAGCACCGGCCGCTGCCTAGTAGCTATGGATAATTGCTGTGGTTGATAACGGGTACGGAGGTGCAGCTACATTTGGTGGTGGTGAATCAAATCTTGAAGGTGTCATGTATCCGTTGAAAGGGTGCATACCAGAAGCAACCAAATGTGACCAAGTATTTGAGCTTGCAAGTCTGTGTCCCATACCAATGGCGGGTTGTGCTCCGTAGATTGTGGAAGTTCCTGCTCCGTTTGAGAAGAAAGTTCCCCTTTGGATTCGACATTGTGGGTTGTTCTCATAAGGAAATGATTTGCAATTAAAAACACAATTAAATCCCAGAATTGGATTTCGTACAGTGTTGCTTATATTATAAGCTTACCTGAGTCATGAAAATTTCCATTAGATTTTTCTCATCAATTGAACATGGTTCCTTTTTTTTAAGAAAGAGCTTAATACAATAAGTTTGCGCTAGAAATTTATGCTGCAACTATCTCTAAATACATATAATGTTATCTACCCGAAAACATATATCTTTTAAACAACTCGGGACCTGAAAACCTAAAAGTCAGAATTGTGAGATACCCCATGAAAAAAAAATTGATCAAGAATCCAAGATTTTGTTTAAATTCAGAAGTTGCAGCTGCAGTTTCTTCAAAAACAAGAAGGCTTCTATAAATCTCTGCGTTGCAAGCCATCTCTCAAGGATTTCAGGAAGGTAAAATTTAGTTGCTTCTACTTCTGTTTAGAGTCTAGTGAAAAGTATTTCCGGGTTTAACTTAAAGTTTGATCCAGTGTTTTGGAAAAAAGTCAAATGTTTTGTTCAGAAAAGGGTAATCAACCACTTGATGATAAAATCTATAGAGAAAAACTGAACCATATTGGTTAGGAAACAGTCTGAAAATACTAAATAAAAACGGATTTTTTCTATTTTTTTAAGCATTTATGTTTTAAAAGTTTTTGACTTCTTTTTACTCTTTAAAATTGTTGCCAGTAAAAAGAATGCAGTAAGAAAGAAACATTTGTGAAGTGAGATGGAAGTGAGATGGTAAAGTGAGATGGTGACATTTGTGAAGTGAGATGGTGATCGAATAAGTTTGCGTGTTTAGTTTTTTCTGTACGAAAATTCTGGTTTTATAAGACCAATCAGAAGCTCAATTTCACGAGCTTTCGCTCATTGGGAACGTTCATCTTTTCCCTATATTCATTGAATAATATCCACTCTATTTTTCTGTCGGATGGCTTCTATAATTTTGTCCTTGATTATCAGTCCCAAATGAGAGAGAAAAAAAATTTGGTTCTATGGCTGATAATGATTTTCAAGTTTTACTGCTTCAATGTTTGTGTTTTTGATTCCCTCTTGCTGAAGTTCTGTCCTCGGATATATTGGGAACTATTTTCTGTCTGATAGCTTCAAATTTTTCTACACTTTTTCTGTTGACGAAAGTAAAAAACACTTCTGTTAACAATGCGTTGTTGGATACGATTTTCAACCTCCTGGACCTGTTGTTACATAGTTACGGGCCGCTGCTTGTTCTTCAAAGTGTTGCATTCTTCTCTTTATCCATTTTAGTTATATAACTCTGGCAGGATATTGGAACTGTTTGATGAAGACTCAGTAAATTGGATAGTTGCTTGTTTTTTACTGACCGAAACGGTAGACCAAATGCAACGCTTGCTATTCCACTAGTGACAGAGCAAAATTTGTTTCTGTAGCGTTTGCTATTGCATTTTAGTTTTCAAGTATTTTTTTTTGTTTATTATTGTTCTGTTGGTGTAATTCTTTGCCCTCTTCCTTTTATAATGAGAAATGTTTATCTACGATTGCAGCTTTTAATAACAATTTCTTCAAGCCACATTATTTGTCATTACCAAGAATAAAAAAAAACCGTTGCAGTGTTTCAATTCCCTTAGATTATGTTGAACATCATTCAGAATCAGCAATAGTTTTTTACCCTTTGAGCACTTTTACGACATTGGGAATAATATTGGTAACAATAGACAAGCTTTTGAATAGTTTGGCTTCATTTAATTTACTATGCTTAGTCTTTGTATTGTGCCTCTTTAATGAAGTATTTTGGTTTTTTCATTTTTTGCTCAACAATGTCCCCGGTAGGTGCATTAAAGTTCTCTCAAATAGTTATTTATATGACGAAGAAAATTTAGTTGTTAGCAGAGTCCCTATAGAGCTAAAAATTTATTAATCGTAATGCGATAATAGAGAGTAATGCGTCTATAAACTTTTTGTGATAAATTTGTTTGACCAATGAGACCACTCTAACAGATACTAGCAAAGTTTTTCAATATTAGTTTTCGGCTACAAAGTGATTGATTGTCCAATTTGAAGTCAAATGATTTTTTCGAGCATTGCCATGGATTTCAACAATTGATCAACGGCTAAACAATTTAATTAGCTTGAAAAATGAGTTTGTTCAGTTCGTTCAGAGCTATTGTTGAAATTTGATGGTGATCGTTTGCGTGTTTGCTTTCTTTCTGTTGGGAAGTTCTCTTTTTAGAAGACCCATCGATAGCTCAATTTCACGAGCTTTCATTTTTTGGGAATGTACATCAGTCTCACAATAATGCTTTTTTACAGTTTGCGTTATGGTTCTTACTCTGCTTCACTAAATGATGTAGAATTTACAAATTTTCATTCGGCTAGTCAGCCTCCAGTGATTTCATTGAAATTGCGGTCCTTCAAGTTGCCACAGTTCTTCGATTTTTGCTCTAACATTTCCTTCGCTGAAGCCTTCTAAAACATTTCGTCAACTTCTATGAATAATTTCCAATAAGTTTTTCTTTCGAATGACTCGTAAAAATTTGTTTTTGATTATCAGTCCCAACTGAGAGAAAAATTTTTTTGTTTTTATGGCTGTTAATGAATTACGAGTACTACTGATTCCATGTTTGTGTTTTTAATTGGCTCTTGCTAATCCTCTGTCTTCAGATGCTTGGAAACCAATATCTGTCTGATATCTTGAATTTTTACTACAGTTTTCATGTCGGCTAAATGAAAAAAATCACCTCTTTTACAATGTGTTGATGTATAAGATTTTCAACCTCCTGGACTGTTGATACATAGTTTTGGGTTTGCCGGGCTGATGCGTGATGCGCGTTCTTTAATATGTTGCACTCTTCTCTCTATTAATTTTAGTTATATAACTTTGGCAGGATATTGGAAATGTTTGAAGAAGATTCAAAAAACAGGATTGTTGTTTGTTTTACACTGGCCGAAAATTGTTCATCCACGATTGCAGCTTTTAATAACAATTTCTTAAAGCCACCTTTTTTGGTCATTACCAAAAGTAAACAATTCAATTTGAAAAACCGTTGTAATGTTTCAATTCCCTTATAAAATGTTGAATATCATTCAGAGTCAGCAATAATTTTTTACCCTTTGAGCACTTTTGCGTTATTGTAATTAAAATTGGTAACAACAGACAAGCTTTTGAATCGTTTGGCTTCTTTTAATTTACTTTATGCTTAGACTTTGTCTTGTGCGTTTTTAGTGAAGTATTTTGGTTTTTAATTTTTCGCTCAACAATTTCCCCGGGAGGTGCATTTAAGTTCTCTCAAATAGTCATTTATATTACGAAGAAAATTTACGTGTTAGTAGAGTCCTGACAAGGCTAAAGATTTCTTAATCGTCATGCGTTAATTGAGAGTAATGCGTCTATAAACCTTCTGTGATAAACCTGCTTGACCAATGAGACCACTCTAACAGATACTGTCAAAATTTTTCAATATTAGTTTTCGGCAACAAAATGATTGATTGTCCAAATTGAAGTCAAATGTTTTTTTCGAGCATTGTTATGGTCTTCAACAATTGATCAACGGCCAACCAATTTAACCAGCCTGAAAAATGAGTGTGTTCAATTCGTTCAGGGCCATTGTTGAAATGAGATGGTGATTTGCGAACAGGTTTGCGTGTTTGCTTTCTTTCTGTAGGGAAGTTCTCTTTCCAGAAGACCCATCGATGGCTAATTTTCCCGAGCTTTCGTTTATTGGGAATCTACATCAGTTTCACATCAATGCCTTTTTTTGCAGTTTGCGTTATAGTTCTTACTCTGCTTCACTAAATGATGTAGAATCTACAAATTTTTCCTCGGTTAGTCAGCTTCTACTGATTTTGATGAAATTGCGGTCCTTCAATTTGCAACACTTTTTCGATTTTTGCCTAAATTTTCTTTCACTGTAGCCTGCCAATACATTTCCCTAAATTCGTTGAGTAATTTCCAGTAATTTTTTTTGAATGACTCCTAAAAATTTGTTTTTGATTATCAGTCCCCAATGAGAGAAAAAAAATTTTTCATGGCTGTTAATGAATTTCATGTACTACTGCTTCCATGTTTGTGTTTTTAATTGGCTCTTGTTAATCTTCTGTCCTCGGATATTTGGGATCCAGTTTCTGTCTGATATCTTGTATTTTTTCTACCCTTCTCATGTCGGCGAAATGAAAAGAAATCATCTCTTTTACCAATGTGTTGTTCGATGCGATTTTCAACCTCCTGGACTGTTGATACATAGTAAGTTATAGGAAAACACTTCGAAAGCAAAATTATATATCCCAGACCAATTCTTGCGAAATTGTTTTCACGAACAATCAAGTTGGGGTTCGCTCAATGTACTTGCAATTTGAAAAATGAAAAAAAGCTCACAATTGAATTCGCGAAAATTTTTCTTTAGAAACAAAAAAACAGTGACAAAAAGTCTATGGATAAAAAAATAGTTTTCGCAATTCTCTGGTTGCAGCAGCAATTTACTGCTCAAGAATTCTTATAAAACAATTATAAAACAAACATAGTGAAAAGTTACCTTTTGCTCACGTCAATTTGTTTTCTAGTAGTTTTGCTGAAAATTAGAAACAAAGTAGTTGCCTCTGGCTGATAGTCATGAGTATTTCTTTTGTTGATGCCTTAGTCCCCTTTTGGACATTTTGTCACGTCCCCATGACAATAACTGTAACTATAACTGTAACAATATTTTTTGACGATAAATATGACGTAATTTATTGCTATGGCAACAGCGAGCGGGTAAAAAATGAACAAACGTTGATATTCGTTTCCACTGAGAATTCTTCTTTTCCCCGTCCTTCACCAGCCCAGTTCCGACAGACTATCTTGCGCTCAAAATGGACTCTGATCAGACCCACTTCTGTTGCATATAGTCTGAGCACAACAAGGTTGAATGTGAATGATTTTTGGCATTAATTGATTAACATATTCACTTCATAAAGTCATACAACTATCAGTTTTTGGCAGAATAATCGCTCAAGTGTCCAGAAAAAAAGAGCCAAACTTTGCTTTTTTTTCAAATATTGAAAGAATGAAAAAAGTTTTGTAAGCAGTTGGTGCAAAATTTTTTGTAGGATGCTAAATTGGGCAGAATTTCATAAACACGTTGTTCTCAATTATTGTTTATACCAACAGGGAGACTGGCTCTTGCCAGCAGCTGGATCTGATGAGAGCCAGTGGACTCCAATGATGTCTCTGCTCAGACCTATTATGTACTTTTGGCCTTGTGTTAGAGCTAACATCTGTTAATCAAACAATACACAAAAAATGTTTAACCATTTTGTTTTGTTTTGCCCTGACCAATACTACGTGCGTTGTATCTGAGCAGAATATCCTATGCTTGAAACCGTTTCTGATCAGTCTCATGTGCCTCCGAGAGCGTATCTAATCAGACTCAAATAGGTTCTTGAGGTTCATACCACACGTAACATTAAGGCAGACCCAAGGTGGGCTACTTTTACAGCCTTAAGGTAAAAAAAATCTAGGGCTACTTATTTCTGCGCGCGAAGTAGACGTACCTATATCTCTAAGACTAACCGACTCTGTAAAACAATGAGAGTAAACTTCTATTATTACAGTGGTTAAGAAGCATAGCACCGGAGTCAATGGTATACACATGGTGTATCTAACTAAAAGACTGACTACAGTTAGTTAAGTTCTCTCTATATAAAAGAGAGTAGTGTCTTCTCAGTCTCTGATTGGATGGAAGAGTACATCCAGTATTTCTACCGCTACAACATCGAGAGTTGAATGCATATGTGTGCTCAGGACACAGTCTGATCAGAGGTGATTTCCGCCTGTAATCTCAACTTGTGTTTGGTACTCTTGTCCGAGAGATACTGGTTTAGGCCGCTTGTACGTGAGGTCTCAGCGAGCCTTCTCCCAGTCGATGGGGGTTTGAATAGCTTAAATTTTTTTAACGCAGCACAACATGCCTCAAAATTTTACATATTGTGAAATCGTGTTAAATAAACTTAAACTTATTTCAGACATTTAGCTTAAACTTTTAGATTAAAGTTGAGACACGTTACGATATCAGAAATGCCATATCACTTGATCAACATGGTTCTGAAGCATGACTAAAGTCCAGCGTGACTAAAGTTACTACTTCAACTTGACTTCTAATTGACATCAAATAGCCTAAACATATATAGATATTACAAAAAGACAGCGCCCCAAGGCAATCCAAATCTTTTAGATCGTCGAGAACCACGATGAGACAACTAATAGGCTGGATATGGCTTCCAGGCTAAAAATTTTTAACTTGATCTGAAGGTTTACATAATGCGGTAAAAAATTCTAATATAGTAAAAAAACGAGATAAAAGTAAACAAAAGTATTTAAATTTGTTAAATGATCTCAAAGACTTCAAATATCAATAGTACTTCGAAAAAGACAATATTAGAAAAATCTTTTCTATCCCGCACTAAACCTTAATTTTGCTCTGGAAATTCTGTTGCCCCAAGTTTGACACGCCATGAATCAGTCTATGATTCAGTACTGATTTTGGAGTTCGACGTGAAATTTCTCAGTATTTATTTACACTTGGAGGCCGCGACGGGTTCTCCGAAGAGATCATCGGAACAGCGATCAGATCTTTTTCCTCCAAAATTGGGCAACTTGAGCCCAAAATCCGCGGCAGATGAGAAATGGTCAATTTTTTTGCGTCCCTAAGTTGCAATTTCCTGTCTAATACATGTACTGAATTGTAGAAATTCTGTCTTTTTAGAGGTCGAGAAACTCAAAGCCTTTCTTTGACTTATATGATATTCTGCTAGCCATAAAACTTCATAAAATTTTATTTTGTTATCAGGCTTTTCTCTAAGACTATAAATTGAATTATTAGTTTCATAATCTTGATATGACTAGCCTTTTAGCCAAAGAGTTCAACTCAAAATTGAGTTTCTAACATTATTTTGACCATGGAATTTATTTCCCAAGAAGATCGACGCCTATTTTTCCATGTATCTTGTGGGTTAATTGCCTGGGAAAATAAAATCACGTGAGATTTCACGTTCTCCTCGGAGAAATTTCACGTTTTTGAAACTCATTTTTCCGGTTCAGAGCACTTTGTAAATTATTTCACGTTCTTTAAGTTGAACAGTTTTCGGGAAACTTTTCAGTTCTGATAGAATTTGTGCGACTTTTGCTCAGTTTACAGTTTCTCGAACACGTGTTTGGGGTCACTTCTAGCAGTACACGTTTTAGTACATTTCTCTCTTATCGCTAAAGATTTGAAATAGGCTTAAAACGCTGATTCGGGTCTTTAAAACCCTCATTTGCGTACATGTTCATGTACGCTATTACCAGCTTTAGAAATGGTAGTTTCAGCCCGTCGAAACTACCCAAGTTTGAGTAGGTTTTTGCATTATGGTAGTTTAATATTTGAACCTTTGACGCTGATAAGTAAGCCCCGAACATGTACCCTTGCGACGCATGGCAAATTTGCAAAATTTAACTTATTGCGATAAGTTTGTGTTGTCTTGGGGCTAACTTGGGCAACATTGTTGACTTTTGAGCGAGTTAAGAAAGTTGTCAGAGGTAATTTGAAGTAACTGTTGGTATTGATTTAAAATGGCAAAAGTGTACTGACCGTATATCACTGTTCGCCTATCTCATTTTCAGTTCCGGGACATTTTTACTTAGCCGAAGATAAGTAAGCCGAACAATTCTTGGATCTATTTTGTGCCCTTTACTCACTTTTAATATTGTAAATTTCAAAATAATAATAAGTAATGATCAAGCTACCCTCTCTTTCTTGAGACCTCAAAATTTTAAGAACCCAAGTTGAGGTTTGTGACCCAAACCGGCTCTGTTCAGACCGACTTCGCCAGCGCACAGGGCTTAAAACGCAACAGAGCAAAAGAGTCTGGCAGAAAGTGTACAGTCTGGAAAATCTCGTTAGGGCCGCATCCAGACTTTGTATCCAGGTCTGATCAGGGCACTACCGGCGGTCTGGACAGTCCAATCGGGTCTGATCAGAGATGATTTTGGTCTAGATCGGATACCCCAACCCTCCCTCCCCCCGTGCGCCACCCATATCCTTCTGATCAAAGCTGGGCGCTGGATCAATCTGGGAAAAATTAAGTGTCATTTTACAACACGACCTCAAACTTACGCAAAGCTAAATAAAACTTTCAATATTAACTGCCGCAGTTTCAACGAGTCCTGAAAAATAGAGGCCCCCAAAAAAGATTCACGAATTTGTCAAAACGTTGGCATTTTCTGAACGGGTAAATTTCGGCTATTTGGAACTATTTCGACACAGCAATGTAATTCTAAAGAGGTAATACTTGGAGCTGTGTAAACAGTTTAACTTCTTAGCTTTCTGTCATTACCAGTGGGTTAATAACTTCGAAGCTCACTAGCAGTCTTACAAGTTCTATCTATTCGGGTTCAATTTGCCCCAATTGGCTCTAGTGTTTCATGTTGTTTTGTTAGAGAAACCCTCAATCGCTTTATTTGTTAACTTACCACCATTCGTCGTCAAATTCTCTTTCTAGATAAATTCCTCTTATTTCTATCTTTCTGTACTCTTTCGTAGCCTTTCTTTTATAGCTGTCCTCTCTCTTTCATTCTTGCTCGCTCAAATTGTATAAATTTCTCTTTGGACTGACTAAGACATATTACCATTTTAACTTGACCTGTTTTCGAATTCTGCAATATACTTGCGCAATTTTTCGAGAGATCGTCACAGCCTAATTTGGTGAGTAAATTTTTCATATATTTTTTTTAAAACCAAGTTTAAATTTATTTCAGGACCACGAAATTCATCAATAGAAATTTGTTATGATGATTTTCCACATCGATGAAAGTTGATTAAATTGGTATTCTCGCGATTGATCTACAAAATTATTATAGATTCCGTTTTTTAAATGTAATTTTGACAATCTTCCCAGTACCAATATACCCAATGTTACCAAATACCTAAAGTATGCTCAATACTTTATCCTAACATTGAAATTACCAGAACAATTATTTAGCATAAAATTTAGCTACTGCATCATTGCTCAAGCCTCGCGGCAGATGACCGTCCCTCAAACTCCCATGGCTTTTGACATAAAACTATCACAACCAAACAAGTGATTAAATTATCGGCTTGCCTATTAGAAAACAAGTTTGTAATACGAACGCTAATTTGTAATCGGATTATTAAAGGAGTAAAGAAGAGAATAAATTGGGCATTATGGCTTTGGGTATATTGGCACGTTGCGTATTTTGACATTGGGTATATTGTCTTGTCACAATTAGTGCCATAAGCTTGTAAATATATCACTCTATCTGATTCGATAGAAATGAAAGGCATAATCGCCCATTTAGAGAAGAAGAAACGATCTTGAGTCTTGATCCAAAAAAAAAACAACTGACTATCATTTCCCATATTATCAAAACTACAGAAAATTCTATAAAAGCTAGGGAATGAAAAAATTGTTTGTCCTTTACGAAACAATTCGGTGAAGGGAGATACCTGTTTCATAAAAATATTAACCCAAAAAAAACAAGCTAACAGAAGATTATGTCGACAAAGTTCAAATGAGAATCAACGCGTTCTTGAAGTTTCTACAATGTGACTCTAGAACACAATCTACAAAAATCACACCACAATTTTATTACTTTGATTGGATATTATTTCTAACAGAATTTTTCAACAACTGAGAAAGTAACTGAAATTTTTCTCTCTACTGTTTTACAACAAAAAATTTTCGAAAAGAACATTTTTTTTAACAAACAATGGAATTTTACCAACAATTGAAAGTAACTGAAAATTATCTCTCTACGTTTTTACCACAAAAAATTAACGATAAGTACAATTTTTCTTTAAAAAATAAAGGAAAATAAATTGGTAAAAAAATTTGAGAATCAAACAGGTGTTGCTCACCCCTTTATCAACTTTTTTGATGAGCAAGAACCAGTTTTTCAGTTAAAATTTTTTCTTTTTCTCATATTTTTTCTCTGGAACCAATTTTGAAATGATCACTTACAGAGGAATTATATAGCGACATGACCTTACATTAGAAACTCATTAGAAACTGAAATGGGCTGCAAAACTTTCTATATACTTCAATTCACTCCTATGCCGTTATTATAAACTGAAATTAAGAGTAGACTTTATTTCACTGCTGAACTATTTTCAACAAAATATTAAATTAAATGCTTAAAAGTAATTTTTGGTTGTCAGTCATGAATTTTTGCAATAGTCAATACAATCTTGTAATTTGAAGGCCTCACAGTTTCCTCCCGGATATAGGATTTGTTGCTTTTTTTTTTAAAAAAAAACAGCTCCAATTCAGTATAAAAAATTTCAATATTTGTTTAGCTTATCTTTTTTGTCGAAAATACGAAAAGAAATAAGTAAAAATCAACAACGCATTCAAGTCTGTGCAGTGGTTAAAAAATAAACAGCTGAATTATTCAAACGTTTTTCAGGTTGAATGCAAACGCAGTCTCTTAATATTGTGCTAATTATATTGGGGTACTGAATTTTAAAGTTTCAAGTTTTCTCAAAACCCAAAAGTGAAGATCATTTTTAGCATGTTATCTTGTTTGTATTCAATTGGCCAAAACTCTTTTGGTAGCCTAGCAAGTCAGATGTCAATAGCCTAATCACGACTGCATTATTTATTAGCCCTTTTATTTCATAATGATAATTTAAAAACTTCGCATTTAAAAGCCAACTACTTCTATCATTTTGTGAAATGCAATTTTCTGCTGCTTCTCGTCTTTTGTATGGTATTATTAACAATTTAAAAACTTCATCACTGGCTTACGAAACATGCGCTTCAACTAAAAAAATATCTTCGGGATTAATTTGACTGCAATAATCACATTGACTTTTTGCTACTTTTAGAGGGTTCAATTCGCTTTTGTAGTTTCAATACTTTTGGATTTCCAATGCAAATTCGAAAAATCCAAGAATTTTTAATTTCAATTTTGAAAGCAACCTGGAACTAAATGTTACCTATTTCAATATCAATTTCTTCCTATAATTCCTAGGAATTCGCATCTGATTCCTAGTTCCAGCAATTTAAGAGCGGTCAAACTATGAACAAATTTATCTGCATAAAATGAGGCCGAGTAGAAAAATAACCCCAGATTCTCTTACACTTTATTTACAAAATTCAAAACGACTGAATCAAAACAATTGCCAAAATGTTTATAACAATTTTCTATAGAGTTCGGATTCAGTAAAAAAAAAGTGCAAACGAAAAATCAGCCACCAATTGCTTATCACCATTTTGATTTGACTTGGCGGTCTATTTTTACGTGATTTACATCAATAAGTTCAACAACTCAAGTTTAGTTATAACTCAGCAACCTAATTATCATTCAAGTCGCTTGTTAGAATGAAACAGTTTATAAGTTATGTGGGTGTAAATGGTAAACCTAATCATGTAACCAAATGTGCCAAATGCAACCAAAAGTTAAACTTAGTGCTAGTAAGGTTATCAGAGCCAGCCATAGTTGAAAGGAAATGTTTGAATTGTTTGAAACTGTTATTCGAACAAACTTATCAAATTTTACTTGTAATAACCAATTTTAACATTCTAGTTAATCACTTTGAAATATTCTAATTACCATTTGATAGCTAAAAGTGAGTTAAATTGTCAACTTATTTTTAGTATAGTACCGTTAAGTATAATTCAATCACACCTTTTTGAAAATTTATTGCTTTCTGATCTGTCGAAAGTCGTCTGGAAGACTTTGGGTTTCGACAACTCATCCGTGAAAATCTTAACAGGTGTGTTAATAAATTTTTGCTTTTTGTATTATTTTGAAATTATGAGTAGAATTTATTTATGCTAAATGTAATACTATTATTCAATGTTATCATTTATATAATCGTTTGCGGCGGTAGTTATGTTGCCCCTTTCAGTTTATTACCGTCGTTCAGCGAAATCAAATCTTGGTTTTTCTGAAGTAGAGAGATCTTTTGAAATTTTTACTAAACGAGCATTAACCTTTAGTATGCATATTCAATCACCACAAATATACTTCATATTTAAAGATATAAATGTGATACAAAAATAGTGTAATGTTGCCCAATGTTGCAAAATCCCCGGGTCGTTTTTCTCAGATTGCCACAAAATAGCGATTTTCCTTTTCTTTCGTAGCCCCGATAATCTTAAGGGTTCATATTTACAGCTTCGGCGACACTAACAGAAACCTGTCAACTTAGATATCAAACCAATAAACAACAATGGGCAACTGGAAAGTAGGTTTGTGCTCAATTGGGGGGTGTCTGAATGACTGGAAGTTGTGTGTGATGTCCTGGTGCTTCCCAATTCATGTGTTTGGAATGGCAGCT
>NW_027452351.1:0-18950 GCF_964194025.1 Convolutriloba macropyga
GTTAGCTTGAGTTAGCTTGAGCTAGCTTGAGTTAGCTTGAATTAGCTTGAGTTAGCTTGAATTAGCTTGAGTTAGCTTGAGTTAGCTTGAATTAGCTTGAGTTAGCTTGAGTTAGCTCGGGTTAGCTTGAGTTTGACTTCATTAACCCAAGTTAGCTTGGGTTAACTTCATTAAGTTAGCTTGAACTAGCTTGAGTTAGCTTGAGTTAGCTTGAGTTAGCTTGAGTTAGCTTGAGTTAGCTTGTCTTAGCTTTAGCTAGCTTGAGTTAGCTTGAACTAGCTTTAGCTACCTTGAGTTAGCTTGAGTTAGCTCGGGTTAGCTTGAGTTAGCTTGAGTTAGCTTGAGTTAGCTTTAGCTAGCTTGAGTTAGCTTGAGTTAGCTTGAGTTAGCTTGAGTTAGCTTGAATTAGCTTGAGTTAGCTTGAGTTAGCTTTAGCTAGCTTGGGTTAGCTTGAGCTAGCTTGAGTTAGCTCGGGTTAGCTTGAGTTAGCTTGAGTTAGCTTTAGCTAGCTTGAGTTAGCTTGAGTTAGCTTGAGTTAGCTTGAGTTAGCTTTAGCTAGCTTGAGTTAGCTTGAACTAGCTTGAGTTAGCTTGAGCTAGCTTGAGTTAGCTTGAGTTAGCTTGAGTTAGCTTTAGCTAGCTTGAGTTAGCTTGAACTAGCTTTAGTTAGCTTGAGTTAGCTTGAGTTAGCTTGAGTTAGCTTGAGTTAGCTTGTCTTAGCTTTAGCTAGCTTGAGTTAGCTTGAACTAGCTTTAGCTACCTTGAGTTAGCTTGAGTTAGCTCGGGTTAGCTTGAGTTAGCTTGAGTTAGCTTGAGTTAGCTTTAGCTAGCTTGAGTTAGCTTGAGTTAGCTTGAGTTAGCTTGAACTAGCTTGAGTTAGCTTGAGTTAGCTTGAGTTAGCTTGAGTTAGCTTGAGTTAGCTTGAGTTAGCTTGTCTTAGCTTTAGCTAGCTTGAGTTAGCTTGAACTAGCTTTAGCTACCTTGAGTTAGCTTGAGTTAGCTCGGGTTAGCTTGAGTTAGCATGAGTTAGCTTGAGTTAGCTTTAGCTAGCTTGAGTTAGCTTGAGTTAGCTTGAGTTAGCTTGAGTTAGCTTGAATTAGCTTGAGTTAGCTTGAGTTAGCTTTAGCTAGCTTGGGTTAGCTTGAGCTAGCTTGAGTTAGCTCGGGTTAGCTTGAGTTAGCTTGAGTTAGCTTTAGCTAGCTTGAGTTAGCTTGAGTTAGCTTGAGTTAGCTTGAGTTAGCTTTAGCTAGCTTGAGTTAGCTTGAACTAGCTTGAGTTAGCTTGAGCTAGCTTGAGTTAGCTTGAGTTAGCTTGAGTTAGCTTTAGCTAGCTTGAGTTAGCTTGAACTAGCTTGAGTTAGCTTGAGTTAGCTTGAGTTAGCTTGTCTTAGCTTTAGCTAGCTTGAGCTAGCTTGAACTAGCTTTAGCTACCTTGAGTTAGCTTGAGTTAGCTCGGGTTAGCTTGAGTTAGCTTGAGTTAGCTTGAGTTAGCTTTAGCTAGCTTGAGTTAGCTTGAGTTAGCTTGAGTTAGCTTGAACTAGCTTGAGTTAGCTTGAGTTAGCTTGAGTTAGCTTGAGTTAGCTTGAGTTAGCTTGTCTTAGCTTTAGCTAGCTTGAGTTAGCTTGAACTAGCTTTAGCTACCTTGAGTTAGCTTGAGTTAGCTCGGGTTAGCTTGAGTTAGCTTGAGTTAGCTTGAGTTAGCTTTAGCTAGCTTGAGTTAGCTTGAGTTAGCTTGAGTTAGCTTGAGTTAGCTTGAATTAGCTTGAGTTAGCTTGAGTTAGCTTTAGCTAGCTTGGGTTAGCTTGAGCTAGCTTGAGTTAGCTCGGGTTAGCTTGAGTTAGCTTGAGTTAGCTTTAGCTAGCTTGAGTTAGCTTGAGTTAGCTTGAGTTAGCTTGAGTTAGCTTTAGCTAGCTTGAGTTAGCTTGAACTAGCTTGAGTTAGCTTGAGCTAGCTTGAGTTAGCTTGAGTTAGCTTGAGTTAGCTTTAGCTAGCTTGAGTTAGCTTGAACTAGCTTGAGTTAGCTTGAGCTAGCTTGAGTTAGCTTGAGTTAGCTTGAGTTAGCTTTAGCTAGCTTGAGTTAGCTTGAACTAGCTTGAGTTAGCTTGAGTTAGCTTGAGTTAGCTTGAGTTAGCTTGTCTTAGCTTTAGCTAGCTTGAGCTAGCTTGAACTAGCTTTAGCTACCTTGAGTTAGCTTGAGTTAGCTCGGGTTAGCTTGAGTTAGCTTGAGTTAGCTTGAGTTAGCTTGAGCTAGCTTGAGTTAGCTTGAGTTAGCTTGAGTTAGCTTTAGCTAGCTTGAGTTAGCTTGAACTAGCTTGAGTTAGCTTGAGCTAGCTTGAGTTAGCTTGAGTTAGCTTGAGTTAGCTTTAGCTAGCTTGAGTTAGCTTGAACTAGCTTGAGTTAGCTTGAGTTAGCTTGAGTTAGCTTGAGTTAGCTTGTCTTAGCTTTAGCTAGCTTGAGCTAGCTTGAACTAGCTTTAGCTACCTTGAGTTAGCTTGAGTTAGCTCGGGTTAGCTTGAGTTAGCTTGAGTTAGCTTGAGTTAGCTTTAGCTAGCTTGAGTTAGCTTGAGTTAGCTTGAGTTAGCTTGAACTAGCTTGAGTTAGCTTGAGTTAGCTTGAGTTAGCTTGAGTTAGCTTGAGTTAGCTTGAGTTAGCTTGTCTTAGCTTTAGCTAGCTTGAGTTAGCTTGAACTAGCTTTAGCTACCTTGAGTTAGCTTGAGTTAGCTCGGGTTAGCTTGAGTTAGCTTGAGTTAGCTTGAGTTAGCTTTAGCTAGCTTGAGTTAGCTTGAGTTAGCTTGAGTTAGCTTGAGTTAGCTTGAATTAGCTTGAGTTAGCTTGAGTTAGCTTTAGCTAGCTTGGGTTAGCTTGAGCTAGCTTGAGTTAGCTCGGGTTAGCTTGAGTTAGCTTGAGTTAGCTTTAGCTAGCTTGAGTTAGCTTGAGTTAGCTTGAGTTAGCTTGAGTTAGCTTTAGCTAGCTTGAGTTAGCTTGAACTAGCTTGAGTTAGCTTGAGCTAGCTTGAGTTAGCTTGAGTTAGCTTGAGTTAGCTTTAGCTAGCTTGAGTTAGCTTGAACTAGCTTTAGTTAGCTTGAGTTAGCTTGAGTTAGCTTGAGTTAGCTTGAGTTAGCTTGTCTTAGCTTTAGCTAGCTTGAGTTAGCTTGAACTAGCTTTAGCTACCTTGAGTTAGCTTGAGTTAGCTCGGGTTAGCTTGAGTTAGCTTGAGTTAGCTTGAGTTAGCTTTAGCTAGCTTGAGTTAGCTTGAGTTAGCTTGAGTTAGCTTGAGTTAGCTTGAGTTAGCTTGAGTTAGCTTGTCTTAGCTTTAGCTAGCTTGAGTTAGCTTGAACTAGCTTTAGCTACCTTGAGTTAGCTTGAGTTAGCTCGGGTTAGCTTGAGTTAGCTTGAGTTAGCTTGAGTTAGCTTTAGCTAGCTTGAGTTAGCTTGAGTTAGCTTGAGTTAGCTTGAGTTAGCTTGAATTAGCTTGAGTTAGCTTGAGTTAGCTTTAGCTAGCTTGGGTTAGCTTGAGCTAGCTTGAGTTAGCTCGGGTTAGCTTGAGTTAGCTTGAGTTAGCTTTAGCTAGCTTGAGTTAGCTTGAGTTAGCTTGAGTTAGCTTGAGTTAGCTTTAGCTAGCTTGAGTTAGCTTGAACTAGCTTGAGTTAGCTTGAGCTAGCTTGAGTTAGCTTGAGTTAGCTTGAGTTAGCTTTAGCTAGCTTGAGTTAGCTTGAACTAGCTTGAGTTAGCTTGAGTTAGCTTGAGTTAGCTTGAGTTAGCTTGAGTTAGCTTGTCTTAGCTTTAGCTAGCTTGAGTTAGCTTGAACTAGCTTTAGCTACCTTGAGTTAGCTTGAGTTAGCTCGGGTTAGCTTGAGTTAGCTTGAGTTAGCTTGAGTTAGCTTTAGCTAGCTTGAGTTAGCTTGAGTTAGCTTGAGTTAGCTTGAACTAGCTTGAGTTAGCTTGAGTTAGCTTGAGTTAGCTTGAGTTAGCTTGAGTTAGCTTGTCTTAGCTTTAGCTAGCTTGAGTTAGCTTGAACTAGCTTTAGCTACCTTCAGTTAGCTTGAGTTAGCTCGGGTTAGCTTGAGTTAGCTTGAGTTAGCTTGAGTTAGCTTTAGCTAGCTTGAGTTAGCTTGAGTTAGCTTGAGTTAGCTTGAGTTAGCTTGAATTAGCTTGAGTTAGCTTGAGTTAGCTTTAGCTAGCTTGGGTTAGCTTGAGCTAGCTTGAGTTAGCTCGGGTTAGCTTGAGTTAGCTTGAGTTAGCTTTAGCTAGCTTGAGTTAGCTTGAGTTAGCTTGAGTTAGCTTGAGTTAGCTTTAGCTAGCTTGAGTTAGCTTGAGCTAGCTGAGTTAGCTTGAGTTAGCTAGCTTGAGCTTGAGCTAGCTAGCTAGCTTGAGCTTGAGCTAGCTAGCTCGCTTGAGCTTGAGCTTGAGCTAGCTAGCTTGAGCTTGAGCTAGCTAGCTAGCTTGAGCTTGAGCTTGAGCTAGCTGGCTTGAGCTTGAGCTAGCTAGCTTGAGCTTGAGCTAGCTAGCTAGCTAGCTTGAGCTTGAGCTTGAGCTAGCTAGCTAGCTTGAGCTAGCTATCTAGCTTGAGCTTGAGCTAGCTAGCTAGCTTGAGCTTGAGCTTGAGCTTGAGCTAGCTGGCTTGAGCTTGAGCTAGCTAGCTTGAGCTTGAGCTAGCTAGCTAGCTTGAGCTTGAGCTTGAGCTAGCTGGCTTGAGCTTGAGCTAGCTAGCTTGAGCTTGAGCTAGCTAGCTAGCTTGAGCTTGAGCTTGAGCTAGCTAGCTAGCTAGCTTGAGCTTGAGCTTGAGCTTGAGCTAGCTAGCTTGAGCTTGAGCTAGCTAGCTAGCTTGAGCTTGAGCTTGAGCTAGCTAGCTTGAGCTTGAGCTTGAGCTAGCTAGCTTGAGCTTGAGCTTGAGCTAGCTAGCTTGAGCTTGAGCTTGAGCTAGCTAGCTTGAGCTTGAGCTTGAGCTAGCTAGCTAGCTAGCTTGAGCTTGAGCTAGCTAGCTTGAGCTTGAGCTAGCTAGCTAGCTTGAGATTGAGCTTGAGCTAGCTGGCTTGAGCTTGAGCTAGCTAGCTTGAGCTTGAGCTAGCTAGCTTGAGCTTGAGCTAGCTAGCTAGCTTGAACTTGAGCTAGCTAGCTAGCTTGAGCTTGAGCTTGAGCTAGCTAGCTAGCTTGAGCTTGAGCTTGAGCTAGCTGGCTTGAGCTTGAGCTAGCTAGCTTGAGCTTGAGCTAGCTAGCTTGAGCTTGAGCTAGCTAGCTAGCTTGAACTTGAGCTAGCTAGCTAGCTTGAGCTTGAGCTAGCTAGCTAGCTTGAGCTTGAGCTAGCTAGCTAGCTTGAGCTTGAGCTTGAGCTAGCTAGCTTGAGCTTGAGCTTGAGCTAGCTAGCTAGCTTGAGCTTGAGCTAGCTAGCTTGAGCTTGAGCTAGCTAGCTTGAGCTTGAGCTAGCTAGCTAGCTTGAGCTTGAGCTAGCTAGCTAGCTTGAACTTGAGCTAGCTAGCTAGCTTGAGCTTGAGCTAGCTAGCTAGCTTGAGCTAGCTAGCTAGCTTGAGCTTGAGCTTGAGCTAGCTAGCTTGAGCTTGAGCTAGCTAGCAGAGCGCTTGAGCTTGAGCTCAGGCTTGAGCTTGAGCTAAGCTAGCTTAGCTTGAGCTGCAGCTAGCTAGCTTGAGCTTGAGCTAGCTAGCTTGAGCTTGAGCTGAGCTAGCTAGCTTGAGCTAGCTAGCTTGAGCTTGAGCTAGCTAGCTTGAGCTTGAGCTAGCTAGCTAGCTTGAGCTTGAGCTAGCTAGCTAGCTTGAGCTTGAGCTAGCTAGCTAGCTTGAGCTTGAGCTAGCTAGCTTGAGCTTGAGCTAGCTAGCTTGAGCTTGAGCTAGCTAGCAAGCTTGTGCTTGAGCTAGCTAGCTAGCTTGAGCTTGAGCTTGAGCTAGCTGGCTTGAGCTTGAGCTAGCTAGCTTGAGCTTGAGCTAGCTAGCTTGAGCTTGACCTAGCTAGCTAGCTTGAACTTGAGCTAGCTAGCTAGCTTGAGCTTGAGCTAGCTAGCTAGCTTGAGCTTGAGCTAGCTAGCTAGCTTGAGCTTGAGCTTGAGCTAGCTAGCTTGAGCTTGAGCTTGAGCTAGCTAGCTAGCTTGAGCTTGAGCTAGCTAGCTTGAGCTTGAGCTAGCTAGCTTGAGCTTGAGCTAGCTAGCTAGCTTGAGCTTGAGCTAGCTAGCTAGCTTGAACTTGAGCTAGCTAGCTAGCTTGAGTTTGAGCTAGCTAGCTTGAGCTTGAGCTAGCTAGCTTGAGCTTGAGCTAGCTAGCTAGCTTGAACTTGAGCTAGCTAGCTAGCTTGAGCTTGAGCTAGCTAGCTAGCTTGAGCTTGAGCTAGCTAGCTAGCTTGAGCTTGAGCTTGAGCTAGCTAGCTTGAGCTTGAGCTTGAGCTAGCTAGCTAGCTTGAGCTTGAGCTAGCTAGCTTGAGCTTGAGCTAGCTAGCTTGAGCTTGAGCTAGCTAGCTAGCTTGAGCTTGAGCTAGCTAGCTAGCTTGAACTTGAGCTAGCTAGCTAGCTTGAGCTTGAGCTAGCTAGCTTGAGCTTGAGCTAGCTAGCTAGCTTGAGCTTGAGCTTGAGCTAGCTAGCTAGCTAGCTTGAGCTTGAGCTTGAGCTTGAGCTAGCTAGCTTGAGCTTGAGCTAGCTAGCTAGCTTGAGCTTGGGCTTGAGCTAGCTAGCTTGAGCTTGAGCTTGAGCTAGCTAGCTTGAGCTTGAGCTTGAGCTAGCTAGCTTGAGCTTGAGCTTGAGCTAGCTAGCTTGAGCTTGAGCTTGAGCTAGCTAGCTAGCTAGCTTGAGCTTGAGCTAGCTAGCTTGAGCTTGAGCTAGCTAGCTAGCTTGAGCTTGAGCTTGAGCTAGCTGGCTTGAGCTTGAGCTAGCTAGCTTGAGCTTGAGCTAGCTAGCTTGAGCTTGAGCTAGCTAGCTAGCTTGAACTTGAGCTAGCTAGCTAGCTTGAGCTTGAGCTTGAGCTTGAGCTAGCTAGCTTGAGCTTGAGCTTGAGCTAGCTGGCTTGAGCTTGAGCTAGCTAGCTTGAGCTTGAGCTAGCTAGCTTGAGCTTGAGCTAGCTAGCTAGCTTGAACTTGAGCTAGCTAGCTAGCTTGAGCTTGAGCTAGCTAGCTAGCTTGAGCTTGAGCTAGCTAGCTAGCTTGAGCTTGAGCTTGAGCTAGCTAGCTTGAGCTTGAGCTTGAGCTAGCTAGCTAGCTTGAGCTTGAGCTAGCTAGCTTGAGCTTGAGCTAGATAGCTTGAGCTTGAGCTAGCTAGCTAGCTTGAGCTTGAGCTAGCTAGCTAGCTTGAACTTGAGCTAGCTAGCTAGCTTGAGCTTGAGCTAGCTAGCTAGCTTGAGCTAGCTAGCTAGCTTGAGCTTGAGCTTGAGCTAGCTAGCTTGAGCTTGAGCTAGCTAGCTAGCTTGAGCTTGAGCTAGCTAGCTAGCTTGAGCTTGAGCTAGCTAGCTAGCTTGAGCTTGAGCTTGAGCTAGCTAGCTTGAGCTTGAGCTTGAGCTAGCTAGCTAGCTTGAGCTTGAGCTAGCTAGCTTGAGCTTGAGCTAGCTAGCTTGAGCTTGAGCTAGCTAGCAAGCTTGTGCTTGAGCTAGCTAGCTAGCTTGAGCTTGAGCTTGAGCTAGCTAGCTTGAGCTTGAGCTAGCTAGCTTGAGCTTGAGCTAGCTAGCTTGAGCTTGAGCTAGCTAGCAAGCTTGTGCTTGAGCTAGCTAGCTAGCTTGAGCTTGAGCTTGAGCTAGCTGGCTTGAGCTTGAGCTAGCTAGCTTGAGCTTGAGCTAGCTAGCTTGAGCTTGAGCTAGCTAGCTAGCTTGAACTTGAGCTAGCTAGCTAGCTTGAGCTTGAGCTAGCTAGCTAGCTTGAGCTTGAGCTAGCTAGCTAGCTTGAGCTTGAGCTTGAGCTAGCTAGCTTGAGCTTGAGCTTGAGCTAGCTAGCTAGCTTGAGCTTGAGCTAGCTAGCTTGAGCTTGAGCTAGCTAGCTTGAGCTTGAGCTAGCTAGCTAGCTTGAGCTTGAGCTAGCTAGCTAGCTTGAACTTGAGCTAGCTAGCTAGCTTGAGTTTGAGCTAGCTAGCTTGAGCTTGAGCTAGCTAGCTTGAGCTTGAGCTAGCTAGCTAGCTTGAACTTGAGCTAGCTAGCTAGCTTGAGCTTGAGCTAGCTAGCTAGCTTGAGCTTGAGCTAGCTAGCTAGCTTGAGCTTGAGCTTGAGCTAGCTAGCTTGAGCTTGAGCTTGAGCTAGCTAGCTAGCTTGAGCTTGAGCTAGCTAGCTTGAGCTTGAGCTAGCTAGCTTGAGCTTGAGCTAGCTAGCTAGCTTGAGCTTGAGCTAGCTAGCTAGCTTGAACTTGAGCTAGCTAGCTAGCTTGAGCTTGAGCTAGCTAGCTAGCTTGAGCTAGCTAGCTAGCTTGAGCTTGAGCTTGAGCTTGAGCTAGCTAGCTTGAGCTTGAGCTAGCTAGCTAGCTTGAGCTTGAGCTAGCTAGCTAGCTTGAGCTTGAGCTAGCTAGCTAGCTTGAGCTTGAGCTTGAGCTAGCTAGCTTGAGCTTGAGCTAGCTAGCTAGCTTGAGCTTGAGCTAGCTAGCTAGCTTGAGCTTGAGCTTGAGCTAGCTAGCTTGAGCTTGAGCTTGAGCTAGCTAGCTAGCTTGAGCTTGAGCTAGCTAGCTTGAGCTTGAGCTAGCTAGCTTGAGCTTGAGCTAGCTAGCTAGCTTGTGCTTGAGCTAGCTAGCTAGCTTGAGCTTGAGCTTGAGCTAGCTGGCTTGAGCTTGAGCTAGCTAGCTTGAGCTTGAGCTAGCTAGCTTGAGCTTGAGCTAGCTAGCTAGCTTGAACTTGAGCTAGCTAGCTAGCTTGAGCTTGAGCTAGCTAGCTAGCTTGAGCTTGAGCTAGCTAGCTAGCTTGAGCTTGAGCTTGAGCTAGCTAGCTTGAGCTTGAGCTTGAGCTAGCTAGCTAGCTTGAGCTTGAGCTAGCTAGCTTGAGCTTGAGCTAGCTAGCTTGAGCTTGAGCTAGCTAGCTAGCTTGAGCTTGAGCTAGCTAGCTAGCTTGAACTTGAGCTAGCTAGCTAGCTTGAGCTTGAGCTAGCTAGCTAGCTTGAGCTAGCTAGCTAGCTTGAGCTTGAGCTTGAGCTAGCTAGCTTGAGCTTGAGCTAGCTAGCTAGCTTGAGCTTGAGCTAGCTAGCTAGCTTGAGCTTGAGCCAGCTAGCTAGCTTGAGCTTGAGCTTGAGCTAGCTAGCTTGAGCTTGAGCTTGAGCTAGCTAGCTAGCTTGAGCTTGAGCTAGCTAGCTTGAGCTTGAGCTAGCTAGCTTGAGCTTGAGCTAGCTAGCAAGCTTGTGCTTGAGCTAGCTAGCTAGCTTGAGCTTGAGCTTGAGCTAGCTAGCTTGAGCTTGAGCTAGCTAGCTTGAGCTTGAGCTAGCTAGCTTGAGCTTGAGCTAGCTAGCAAGCTTGTGCTTGAGCTAGCTAGCTAGCTTGAGCTTGAGCTTGAGCTAGCTGGCTTGAGCTTGAGCTAGCTAGCTTGAGCTTGAGCTAGCTAGCTTGAGCTTGAGCTAGCTAGCTAGCTTGAACTTGAGCTAGCTAGCTAGCTTGAGCTTGAGCTAGCTAGCTAGCTTGAGCTTGAGCTAGCTAGCTAGCTTGAGCTTGAGCTTGAGCTAGCTAGCTTGAGCTTGAGCTTGAGCTAGCTAGCTAGCTGGAGCTTGAGCTAGCTAGCTTGAGCTTGAGCTAGCTAGCTTGAGCTTGAGCTAGCTAGCTAGCTTGAGCTTGAGCTAGCTAGCTAGCTTGAACTTGAGCTAGCTAGCTAGCTTGAGTTTGAGCTAGCTAGCTTGAGCTTGAGCTAGCTAGCTTGAGCTTGAGCTAGCTAGCTAGCTTGAACTTGAGCTAGCTAGCTAGCTTGAGCTTGAGCTAGCTAGCTAGCTTGAGCTTGAGCTAGCTAGCTAGCTTGAGCTTGAGCTTGAGCTAGCTAGCTTGAGCTTGAGCTTGAGCTAGCTAGCTAGCTTGAGCTTGAGCTAGCTAGCTTGAGCTTGAGCTAGCTAGCTTGAGCTTGAGCTAGCTAGCTAGCTTGAGCTTGAGCTAGCTAGCTAGCTTGAACTTGAGCTAGCTAGCTAGCTTGAGCTTGAGCTAGCTAGCTAGCTTGAGCTAGCTAGCTAGCTTGAGCTTGAGCTTGAGCTTGAGCTAGCTAGCTTGAGCTTGAGCTAGCTAGCTAGCTTGAGCTTGAGCTAGCTAGCCAGCTTGAGCTTGAGCTAGCTAGCTAGCTTGAGCTTGAGCTTGAGCTAGCTAGCTTGAGCTTGAGCTTGAGCTAGCTAGCTAGCTTGAGCTTGAGCTAGCTAGCTAGCTTGAGCTTGAGCTTGAGCTAGCTAGCTTGAGCTTGAGCTTGAGCTAGCTAGCTAGCTTGAGCTTGAGCTAGCTAGCTTGAGCTTGAGCTAGCTAGCTTGAGATTGAGCTAGCTAGCTAGCTTGTGCTTGAGCTAGCTAGCTAGCTTGAGCTTGAGCTTGAGCTAGCTGGCTTGAGCTTGAGCTAGCTAGCTTGAGCTTGAGCTAGCTAGCTTGAGCTTGAGCTAGCTAGCTAGCTTGAACTTGAGCTAGCTAGCTAGCTTGAGCTTGAGCTTGAGCTAGCTAGCTAGCTTGAGCTTGAGCTAGCTAGCTAGCTTGAGCTTGAGCTTGAGCTAGCTAGCTTGAGCTTGAGCTTGAGCTAGCTAGCTAGCTTGAGCTTGAGCTAGCTAGCTTGAGCTTGAGCTAGCTAGCTTGAGCTTGAGCTAGCTAGCTAGCTTGAGCTTGAGCTAGCTAGCTAGCTTGAACTTGAGCTAGCTAGCTAGCTTGAGCTTGAGCTAGCTAGCTAGCTTGAGCTAGCTAGCTAGCTTGAGCTTGAGCTTGAGCTTGAGCTAGCTAGCTTGAGCTTGAGCTAGCTAGCTAGCTTGAGCTTGAGCTAGCTAGCTAGCTTGAGCTTGAGCTAGCTAGCTAGCTTGAGCTTGAGCTTGAGCTAGCTAGCTTGAGCTTGAGCTTGAGCTAGCTAGCTAGCTTGAGCTTGAGCTAGCTAGCTTGAGCTTGAGCTAGCTAGCTTGAGCTTGAGCTAGCTAGCTAGCTTGAGCTTGAGCTAGCTAGCTAGCTTGAGCTTGAGCTAGCTGGCTTGAGCTTGAGCTAGATAGCTTGAGCTTGAGCTAGCTAGCTAGCTTGAGCTAGCTAGCTAGAGCTCGACCTATGAAAAGCTGCGCAAACACTTATTCTATAATAATTGCGAAAATTAAAAATTTCACAAGTGAAAAGCTGCATAAACAGTAATTCTATGTGTGGGGCATTATTAGGGGGAGGTGTCTTGTCAAAATATGGCTGGACTAAAGACCTCAACCCAGATAGGGTGGAAGGCCCTATGATCGGTCTGTTACTAATCGGTGACCGATAAAGACCTGACCAAGGCCTGTAGTAAGCTTGGTTAGGCATTACAGGAGATAACACTAAGACCGAGGGGTCTTAGAGAGCCCTCTAGCGGGGCGAATAGAGCTAGATCGAGCCTTGGGAAAGCTAGATCGAGCAGGACTGAAGCTAAAGGATAGACCGAGAGGTCTGTCTGGTCCTCCTAGAGAGGCCAAGAGAAAGTACGAGAAGCCAACTAAAGCTTGATCGGGCCTTCAGCAAGCACGACCGAGCTGTACCGGAGCTAACACTAAGACCGAGGGGTCTTAGAGAGCCCTCTAGCGGGGCGAATAGAGCTAGATCGAGCCTTGGGAAAGCTAGATCGAGCAGGACTGAAGCTAAACGATAGACCGAGAGGTCTGTCTGGTCCTCCTAGAGAGGCCAAGAGAAAAAACGAGAAGCTAACTAAAGCTTGATCGGGCCTTCAGCAAGCACGACCGAGCTGTACCGGAGCTAACACTAAGACCGAGGGGTCTTAGAGAGCCCTCTAGCGGGGCGAATAGAGCTTGATCAAGCCTTGGGCAAGCTAGATCGAGCAGGACTGAAGCTAAGCAAGAGACCGAGAGGTCTGTCTGGTCCTCCTAGAGAGGCCAAGAGAAAGTACGAGAAGCCAACTAAAGCTTGATCGGGCCTTCAGCAAGCACGACCGAGCTGTACCGGAGCTAACACTAAGACCGAGGGGTCTTAGAGAGCCCTCTAGCGGGGCGAATAGAGCTAGATCGAGCCTTGGGAAAGCTAGATCGAGCAGGACTGAAGCTAAACGATAGACCGAGAGGTCTGTCTGGTCCTCCTAGAGAGGCCAAGAGAAAGTACGAGAAGCTAACTAAAGCTTGATCGCGCCTTCAGCAAGCACGATTGAGCAAGACCGGAGCTAACACTAAGACCGAAGTGTCTTAGAGAGCCCTCTGGTGGGGCGAATAGAGCTAGATCGAGCCTTGGGAAAGCTAGATCGAGTAAGATTGAAGCTGAAAGAGTGTCAGAGGAGCAAATGAACCTCCAAAAAGTGAAAATCAAATTTTAGAAAAAACACAAGTTAAATACTGCATGGACAGTATTTCTATGTGTGGGGCATTATTAGGGGGAGGTGTCTTGTCAAAATATGGCTGGACTAAAGACCTCAACCCGGATAGGGTGGAAGGCCCCATGATCGGTCTGTTACTAATCGGTGACCGATAAAGACCTGACCAAGGCCTGTAGTAAGCTTGGTTAGGCATTACAGGAGTTAACACTAAGACCGAGGGGTCTTAGAGAGCCCTCTAGCGGGGCGAATAGAGCTAGATCGAGCCTTGGGAAAGCTAGATCGAGCAGGACTGAAGCTAAGCAAGAGACCGAAAGGTCTGTCTGGTCCTCCTAGAGAGGCCAAGAGAAAGTACGAGAAGCTAACTAAAGCTTGATCAGGCCTTCAGCAAGCACGACCGAGCTGTACCGGAGCTAACACTAAGACCGAGGGGTCTTAGAGAGCCCTCTAGCAGGGCGAATAGATCTAGATCGAGCCTTGGGAAAGCTAGATCGAGCAGGACTGAAGCTAAACGATAGACCGAGAGGTCTGTCTGGTCCTCCTAGAGAGGCCAAGAGAAAGTACGAGAAGCTAACTAAAGCTTGATCGGGCCTTCAGCAAGCACGACCGAGCTGTACCGGAGCTAACACTAAGACCGAGGGGTCTTAGAGAGCCCTCTAGCAGGGCGAATAGAGCTAGATCGAGCCTTGGGAAAGCTAGATCAAGCAGGACTGAAGCTAAACGATAGACCGAGAGGTCTGTCTGGTCCTCCTATAGAGGCCAAGAGAAAGTACGAGAATCTAACTAAAGCTTGATCGGGCCTTCAGCAAGCACGACCGAGCTGTACCGGAGCTAACACTAAGACCGAGGGGTCTTAGAGAGCCCTCTAGCAGGGCGAATAGAGCTAGATCGAGCCTTGGGAAAGCTAGATCGAGCAGGACTGAAGCTAAACGATAGACCGAGAGGTCTGTCTGGTCCTCCTAGAGAGGCCAAGAGGAAGTACGAGAAGCTAACTAAAGCTTGATCGCGCCTTCAGCAAGCACGATTGAGCAAGACCGGAGCTAACACTAAGACCGAAGTGTCTTAGAGAGCCCTCTAGTGGGGCGAATAGAGCTAGATCGAGCCTTGGGAAAGCTAGATCGAGTAAGATTGAAGCTGAAAGAGTGTCAGAGGAGCAAATGAACCTCCAAAAAGTGAAAATCAAATTTTAGAAAAAAACACAAGTTAAATACTGCATGGACAGTAATTCTATGTGTGGGGCATTATTAGGGAGAGGTGTCTTGTCAAAATATGGCTGGACTAAAGACCTCAACCCGGATAGGGTGGAAGGCCCTATGATTGGTCTGTTACTAATCGGTGACCGATAAAGACCTGACCAAGGCCTGTAGTAAGCTTGGTTAGGCATTACAGAAGATAACACTAAGACCGAGGGGTCTTAGAGAGCCCTCTAGCGGGGCGAATAGAGCTTGATCAAGCCTTGGGCAAGCTAGATCGAGCAGGACTGAAGCTAAACGATAGACCGAGAGGTCTGTCTGGTCCTCCTAGAGAGGCCAAGAGAAAGTACGAGAATCTAACTAAAGCTGGGTCGGGCCTTCAGCAAGCACGACCGAGCAGTACCGGAGCTAACACTAAGACCGAGGGGTCTTAGAGAGCCCTCTAGTGGGGCGAATAGAGCTAGATCGAGCCTTGGGAAAGCTAGATCGAGCAGGACTGAAGCTAAACGATAAACCGAAAGGTCTGACGGGTCCTCATAAGAGGCATGGAGAAAGATCTGATACTAAAGTACCTCTCGGAAGTAATAAAATATGCCTGATGAAGCCGGGTATGATGTTTGTTGTTTGATGGCATTCATCGATTAGGTCTGGTGGATTCCCCATTACTCCGAGTGGTACTAGTAGAGGCTCCTACAGGGGTGAGCAAAGCGAGATCAAGCCTTAGGCAAGCTAGATCGAGCAGAACTGAAGCTGAAAAGCAAAATAAATGACAGGTCTGTCCAAATCAATAAACTTGAAATCCAGTGTGGTCACCACGGGTCACGAGGTGAATTCCTAGCGATTGTCTGCTGAACGTATAGGAAGGCCCGAAACGAACGATAATTTCATTGCACAGTGGAGATACTATACGTTCAGGAGTAGCATACATCGGGTTTGATCTATGATCATGTCTGGTCTCCGAGGATCCACCGGGTTACCAACTGGCACCGCTGTACTGGGTGTAAAACTGGGCCACCTGAAGTCCCGGGTGTAAAACTAGGTGCCTCTGTGCCAAAGTAGCGGCTTGCGTAGTGCATTATGCCTCCGGCTTGCGAAATGGTTATAAGCAATAACAACAGGACGCCGCGGGGTGTTCACTTAAAGGAGTAACGTTCTCTCAAGGGAGGGGATCTAAAAATCTTGATAAAACATTTATTCTATGCAAAATTTGTGCGCAAATTTTGCAAAGTAAAAAGCTGCACTGTAGCAAATTCTATGTGTGTAGCATTATTAGGGAAGTGTTGTTTGATGGCACCTCTCTACTTGATGCACCAAAGAACTACCTTGATGGCTCATGACCGCTGGTAATCTGTCGTCGCTAGTAGTTCGGAACTGAGAACAAATATGTTCGCAAATTACAACAATTATACAGCATATTGCTGAATAAAGCAGAACCGAATAATACTCAGTGACTTTACACCAAGACTGACTAATGTCTGGATTGTATCGTCCTACTCGAGTAAGGCGAAGAAAAGCTAGAAAGATACGCTTTTCACAAAGCAGGCTTAATGCATGCAAACCAAGGAGGAAGGAGTGATGCCCCTCCTTATAATAAGCAGAACCAAATAAAGAACAGACAGCATCATCTGTACAGTGACCAAGAAGAGGTGAAACTTCTGTATGTGAAAAGGCAATTTGAGCGAGATTTATTAGCAGACTAGTATTATGTTGTTTCTAGTAGGCGAAAGCCGAAACATCAACATGTGAAAATCTGATATTAAATCCTCAATCATTTTCCCTAGTATTATACAGCTATGAGTAACCTTAATTGGACACGGCAATTATTGCTGACCGGTGAAACTTTCGCATGGGAAAGACACACACACTTCTTGACAAAGCAATAAGTATTATGCTGTTTCTAGTACGCGAAAGCAGAAACATCAGCATGTGAAAGTTGTGAAGTTGAAGAATTTTTGTGTTGAGTACGATGTTGTTACTAGTAACCATGTCGACAGCTGAGAACTGTTCTCTAACCAATAGAAGGTGAAACTTCTGTATGTGAAAAGGCAATTTGAGCGAGATTTCTTAGCAGACTAGTATTATGTTGTTTCTAGTAGGCGAAAGCCGAAACATCAACATGTGAAAATCTGATATTAAATCCTCAATCATTTTCCCTAGTATTATACAGCTACTAGTAGCCGTAATTGGTCAGGGAAACATTGTTGACCGGTGAAACTTCACATGGGAAAGACACACAAATTACTTGACAAAACAATAAGTATTATGCTGTTTCTAGTATGCGAAAGCAGAAACATCAGCATGTGAAAGTTGTGAAGTTGAAAAGTTTTTGTGTTGAGTACGGTGTTGTTACTAGTAACCATGTCGACAGCTGGAAAGCTGTTCTCTAACCAATAAAAGGTAAAACTTCTGTATCTGAAGAGGCGGCGTGATTGAGATTTTTAACAGACTAGTATTATGTTGTTTCTAGTAGGCGAGAGCCGAAACATCGACATGTGAACATCTGGTTTTTAAATCATGAGTCAATTCTCCCTAGTATGATACAGTTGTTAGCCGGTATTGGTAACAGTAGAACAGAGATTTGGAGGGCAAAACCTGCTCATGGGAAATGCTCACAGAGCGCTATCTACCAGTACACATAGTATTATGCTGTTTCTAGTACGCGCGAGCCGAAACATCAGCATGTGAAATGTGTAATCGTGGGTAACTCTAAGTGTGTAGAGTACTGTGTAGTAACTAGTAGCCATGCCAAAGCATGCATTGAAACTCTTCGTGATTTAAAAAGCTCAAAGCAAGATTGACGAGGCCGCAAGGCTATGTCTTTCTAAATTCGAACAAATCGAAAGATTGTTCAAAGTACAATTAAACTGATTGATCCTGTCAGTTGCCATATGCTTGTCTGAAAGACTAAGCCATGCATGTGCAAGCGAAGCTTGAAAAAGTGGAACCGCGAATGGCTCATTAAATCAGTTACTATCTATTAGTTGATTTGCAAGCTAAATGAATAACTGCGGTAACCCTGCAGCTAATGCATGCTGATTGTCCGACACTGTCGGAGACTTTTACAAGACTACACCGGGTGATTTGCTAAGTACAGACACATCCCGTGATGAGTCCTAGTAACTGAAAGATCCCAGATAGCTTCGGCTTGGGGACGGAACTTCCGAATTTCTGACCTATCAACCTATGATGGTAGTGTAACGGACTACCATGGTTGTGACGGGTAACGGGGAATCAGGGTTCGATTCCGGAGAGGGAGCCTTAGAAACGGCTACCACATCCAAGGAAGGCAGCAGGCACGCAAATTACCCACTCTCCGCACGAGGAGGTAGTGACTAGAAATAATGATATGAACCTTTATGGTTTGTAATCAGAATGGAATGGACTTAAAAGCTCCATTGATGAACGAGTAGAGGGCAAGTCTGGTGCCAGCAGCCGCGGTAATACCAGCCTCTACAAGCGTATGCAATAGTTGCTGCGTTTAAAAAGCTCATAGTTGGATCTGTTTGAGTAGAACGGCAACATGGTCTTCAGTTAAATCTGTTGACTCGTTCCGCTCATCCTTCGCATCGAAGAAATAGTTTGCACTTAAATGTGACGAACTGTGGAAACGGTGTTTTCACCCTGAGAAAATTAGAGTGTTCAAAGCATCCTTTGGGATCGAATAATAAAGCATGGAATAATGGAGAATGACCCGCTACTCGATTGATGCCGGTTGGCTGAGTGCGGTAATGATTGAAAGGAACAGACGGGGGCATTTGTATTGCTACGTTAGAGGTGAAATTCTTGGATCGTGGCAAGACAAACTACTGCGAAAGCATTTGCCAAGAATGTTTTCATTAATCAAGAACGAAAGTCAGAGTATTGAAGAGGATTAGATACCCTCGTAATTCTGACCATAAACTATACCAACCTACAATTTGTCAAAGTCGATCTTGACTTGGCAAGAGATTAACCGGGAAACCAAAGTTTATTGGTTCCGGGGGAAGTATGGTTGCAAAATCGAAACTTAAAGGAATTGACGGAAGGGCACCACCAGGAGTGGAGCCTGCGGCTTAATTTGACTCAACACGGGAAAACTCACCCGGTCCAGACATCTTAAGGATTGACAGATTGAATATCTTTCATGATTATATGGGCGGTGGTGCATGGCCGTTCTTAGTTAGTGGAGTGATCTGTCTGGTTAATTCCGATAACGAACGAGATCTTCTCCATCTAAATAATGAAATTCACTATATGTGAATTCAAACACTTCTTAGAGGAACTATGCGGAATTAAATACCGCAGATGAAGTGAGGCTATAACAGGTCTGTGATGCCCTTAGATGTTCTGGACTGCACGCGCGCTACACTGTGTACTTTTAGATTGAGTACTCAGCCCTTGGTCCGAAATGGACTGGGCAATCAGAGAAAAGTACAGCGCTTCAAGGGGATCGTCTGTTGTAACTTGCAGACGTGAACCAGGAATTCCTGGTACTTATGAGTCAACAACTCATAGGGATTACGTCCCTGCCCTTTGTACACACCGCCCGTCGCTACTACTGATTGGATAGTTAAGCAAGAATTGCAAATTCCTACTGTTGGGACTTCGGTCTCCGGCAACGGGATGAAGCGGATCGAGCTTAATTGTCTAGAGGAAGTAAAAGTCGTAACAAGGTTTCCGTAGGGGAACCTGCGGAAGGATCAGTGATTGATTCCTTCGGGCATGGCTGCTGGTAGAGGCCATGTCTGTAGTGCGCATGACGCTCTGTCGCTAGAGATTGCTTGGCAACCAATCTCGAATTATGTATCGAGCTCAAAAACTACTTGTGTGGATACATAGTTCAGCAGTCATGGCAAGGGACTGCTTAAAGGGAGACTAGTTAGCAAAAGCAGCCTAGCAGAACTGCAGCTATCTAGATCTCAGAAGCTGGGTTATAGAAGCCCAGCTATAGACTTGTGAATGAGAAAGGCCTAAAAAGGTCCACAAGTCGCGTGGTTAGAACCGACACGCAAAAATCCCAGCGAGTGACAGAGCGTTGCGCTGTTCAGTGGGAAAGAGTTGAGCTACTCGGGGCGCCCACTGAACTTGCTCCGAGCCAAAGGCTCGAAAAAACACAGCTTAGCCTCAGATCCTTTACATAGAAGGCTAGCTAAAATAAACTTACCTTGGACGAGGGTAAAGTTTAGTCAGTTCTTAGGGGAGAGTAATCCACAGCTTCTCGCCCTCTGAACATTCTCCCAGATATGTAGGTCTGGGAGAGTCTCCTCCTGTTCTTCGGAATCTGGAGGTAGACAAAGACAGTACGATACGATCTTGCATCGGGATGACTAACCGATAATGATCATAATCTGACAATTTTTCCGGCTTGAGGCACCGGAGTCAGATTAAAGACACATACT
>NW_027452352.1:0-7500 GCF_964194025.1 Convolutriloba macropyga
TCTATCACATTCGTAACCTCTTGAAATACAGGGGATGGTTCACTCAGCTTAGGTTTCTTTGATTTTAATATGATCTCATTAACTTCCCTGACCAAATCTGTAGCCAATTGTTCTTCATGCTGGGTTACATGTTTGATGAAGCTCTTGAAACCAGAAAAGCACCGCTTACAAATAAAACAGGTAAACTCGGCTTCAAACCTATGGTGCTTTTGCATGTGGGGACGGAAATTTTCGTTTGTTAAGTATGTCTGAGCTCTACAAAATTCACAAATAGTATTATACAACGGAACAAAATTTTCATCAGAGAAAGCTTCAACTGCTTGCGCTTGTCTTAAGTTAAAACTTCTGCAAGGTAGGGTACTGCCTCTCGTCAAATCAATCTCCGCACCAAACTCCGACGGCCTACTATGTATTATTTGAGAACATGGGCGTTCTACAACGTGATCAGGAGAGTCAAAATTTTCGGCGTCCACAGTTTCATTACTAAGTTCAGTGAAGTTGGTGTTGTTTACCCCATTAGCTTCATTTATACCCTCATGGTTGATGCCTGTATTACCATCCTGCTTATCTATAAGATCGTCAGCAGAGTTAAAGGAACTACTGTTTACAGTTTGACTAGTGTTCTCCAAATTCCTAGTACCTGTTGTTACATTATTTTCGTTAATATCACTATGTTCAATGCCTGCATCAAAATTACTGGTGGGTGTTATATTGTGAGTTAATCGCTTGAAGTATTGATGCTTACGCTCGTACCTCAAAACGCTTTGGTATATGAAAGGTCCAGAAGATCTTAAAACACGCGGATAATGAATTAATTTGTGTTGCTGGAACGAAATTGATTCTGAAGGAAACAAGGTCACGAAACGCTGAAGATGTTCAAAAATTTTAATACCCAATGCAAAGAAGTCTGATTCGACAAAGGTGGGGCTCAGAAGAAATTCAATCAGATCGAAAAACTGAAGCAGAAAAGTCCAATTCTCGTCATTTGATGGAATAAGGTCATGGATAATAAGAGACAGAAATCTAAACAACGTAAACATTTGATCATATTTTTGTTTCAAGAGGCCGGACGACTTATTCTTAATTCGTTCATAATCAAATTCTGATGGTTTTCCATCAATATCTCTACCATAACCAAAATTATTTATTCTTGAATTCAGCTTATTAATATCAAAGTATTCCGGAATCAACTGGTTTAAAACGACGAGAACTACTTTCATCAAGCTGCCTTGAAAAATGTCATAATGCAAATCAGCCGTAAAATTTTTGTAGGGATCAAAAAAATTAGTTTCTAATTCGCAAACTCTTTTTAAACCATTAGTCTTGGCTAAAGCATCCTTTTTAATTCCAGTTGGTAACCGCAGTTGACTTTCATCTTCTTCAAACACTAACTTGAACATTGATTGTGGAACGGTGCATTTTTCACAAACTTTTCCCAGAGAAAAACTTTCATTGAAGCCAAACACGGAATGGTATCCTAAATTATCAGCAACAAAAGTCAAGTTTTTTGCCTTTACTTTATAAAAGTTTCCACTTTTAGTGGTTATATTCATACCGGACTCTAATTTTTTGAGATCATCTCTGATAGTTTTCAGCACTTCACCAAAACCAAATGACTTTATATCCAGATATTGAACTAGAGCAACAACATAAGTCCATTTGATATCACTGTTTAACCAGGGGGGGAGGTTTTTGAGATTCCAATAAAAACATCCAATTTTGTGAATGGTTGTTCGAGAACCAATTGGATTCACTGGTTCAATTTCATCAAAATAAAGCTGTAACACAACATCAAGACTGTTTTCTGTTTCAATGGTTCCCGCTTCAACTTCTAAAATTTTGTTCTCCGTTTTTGTTGCCAGCTTTCCGGTTGTTTGCATTAAATCCAAAACAATACCGCTTAAACTTAGTTGACTTAACAGTTGTTTATATGCATGGCAAATTTCAAATATTTTATCGTGTTGCAAAACAACCTGTTTTAAGACATCGGAAATAGGAATGAACTGTCCAGTTCGCAAAATTTTTTTGTAAATTAGTTTGCCTTGAAACTTTTTTGTCTCATACTCTTCGCCGAACACAATTTCTCGGGGACTTACAAACGAATTTTGCTGTCTTAAATATCGCAGCAGTTGATACTGTGTCTCAATTTTTGTTAACCTAAAATTTTTACTTGCACTTAATAATTTATTGAAGGTATGACTACCTGAAACGCTCGGAACTTCATGTTCTATTTCACTGAGAGCTAAACTTACAGTTCTTAGAAGGTCATCTGCCACATTTGCTGTTGAATTTACAAAACTTAAAGCCTGCGTGTATGTTGTATTAGGACTGTCTAATAAGCCAAACAACAGATCCCTCCCAGCACAACCATCCATGAACCTTTTAAATCGCATTTCAAAATTTGGACGCTCTTCCATTACCACTTCAGAATTCTCATTAATAATTGGTTCTTCTGTAGATTTTGAAAGCTTCAACTCATCACTATAACGATCAAAGGAGGCGTTCTTTTTCAAAAATAAGTGATGGCTCCTCACATGCCTACTCAAATAACGAATGCTTGTAAACTCTTTGGAACAAAAAACGCACTCAAAACTAAAGGCAGACCCGTGATAGTCACTAAGATGTGATTTGTAATTAGCAAGAGAAAGCATGTTAGTACAATTTTTGAACTTGCATTAATAGGTTACGCTAGGATCAAGTGGAAAGAAGAACTTTTTATTTTCGAGGAGAGCAGTTTTGGGTTTACATTCTCCTAAAGCAGAAGAAATGAAGGGAATGGATTGAGTAGGTAACACGGTTTCAGTTGACTCTATCACATTCGTAACCTCTTGAAATACAGGGGATGGTTCACTCAGCTTAGGTTTCTTTGATTTTAACATGATCTCATTAACTTCCCTGACCGAATCTGTAGCCAATTGTTCTTCATGCTGGGTTACATGTTTGATGAAGCTCTTAAAACCAGAAAAGCAGCGCTTACAAATAAAACAGGTAAACTCGGCTTCAAACCTATGGTGCTTTTGCATGTGGGGACGGAAATTTTCGTTTGTTAAGTATGTCTGAGCTCTACAAAATTCACAAATATTATTATACAACGGAACAAAATTTTCATCAGAGAAAGCTTCAACTGCTTGCGCTTGTCTCAAGTTAAAACTTCTGCAAGGTTGGGTTTTGCCTCTCGTCAAATCAATCTCCGCACCAAACTCCGACGGCCTACTATGTATTATTTGAGAACATGGGCGTTCTACAACGTGATCAGGAGAGTCAAAATTTTCGGCGTCCACAGTTTCATTACTAAGTTCAGTGAAGTTGCTGTTGTTTACCCCGTTAGCTTCATTTATACCCTCATGGTTGATGCCTGTATTACCATCCTGCTTATCTATAAGATCGTCAGCAGAGTTAAAGGAACTACTGTTTACAGTTTGACTAGTGTTCTCCAAATTCCTAGTACCTGTTGTTACATTATTTTCGTTAATATCACTATGTTCAATGCCTGCATCAAAATTACTGGTGGGTGTTACATCATTCAAAACAGTTGAAAAAGTTCTACCTGACCTCGTTGACTTCTCAGGAACTGATATTACTGAACCAACAATTTTACTCCCATGACTTTTCTTGTTAGGGCAGAGACAATTTTCATTATTTTCACCAAAATACTTACTCCCATAGAACACAGTCAGTTCATCACCTACAGCAATTGGTTTCAAAGTCCTTAAAAAGCACACACCTTTCTTATTTCGGGGGGACTCGTATTTACAATTTGGTAAACACGAATGATTTACAAAAGATAGGGGACCCTGTAAAGAAAAAGCAGATCCAGATCTCAAAAAGACGGAAAAATTGAGCTCTGGAAAGTCATCTATGTTTTCCGGGCAAGATGACACAACACCCGACAACCCTTTTATCAACTTATTAGCATCAAGGACAGATTTTGCAACAACTTTGAAACCACAGTACCCTCTGTTGCTGTCTTCCACAAACCTAAAATCAGGTTCAAAAGCAATGTTTACCAAAGCCAACTCATAAAGATTTTTCATGTAACAATACAAAACGCTTTCTTGCTTAATGCTGATTCTTTGATCATTTCTTATAGCGCGATGACTTTTTAAATCTTTCTTATCAATTAGTTGTTCTAGAAGAAGCCAATCAATGCTTGCAACTTCAAAATAGTTTTGTACTACGCTTTCAATTTCGTTAAAATTAGACATTGAAGATTTTTCTAACCTCAGATTAGTAGTAGTATCTCTTGAACAGGGCGCACGTCAACTTTATCAACTCATAATAAATCAGTATGATCTGAAAATATAATTAATGTTTTAAAAGACGCAAAACTGGAAATTGGAATGCAACGTAATCATTTGATCTATCTTCACTAAAGCGAGCTAAATTCAATTGAAAAAAAAACTAAGACGAGCTGAGTTCAATTGAAAAAACAACATAACAGCAAACACCGCAAATATTGTATGATATTGTAATAACTTGAAATAAGAAATGAAAAACAGTAGATAGCTAAATAGTCAAGACAAAATTAGGAAGCAATGCATTTGCAGCGTAACAGCTACATTAAATTTAAACATCGCGAGAAGGGAAGAACTGAAAGATTGACATATTAAGAAACTGATATCAGATACAAGTATTAGTTAAATGAATTGCGCAATAAATGCATTGCAAATTCAATTTATAAACCTAAGGCGACCTCAGTTCAATTCAAAAACCATTATAACATTGCAAACAACGCAAATACTGTATGATATTGTAATAACTTAGGAAATGAAATACAGTAGATACCTAAATAGTCAAGACAAAATTAGGAAGCAAGGCATTTGCAGCGCAACAGCTATATTAAAATTAAACATCGTGAAATGGGAACAACTGCAAGATTGACACATAAAGAATTTAGACATTAGATACAGGTATTAGGTAAATGAACTGCGCAAAAGTTTGTTAGAGAACGAGCTTCATAGCAACCAGCCAACTCAATTACGTTCTTCACTGTCATTGGCGTCTTGAATGCTATTCAACATTTTCGCCAGCGCGTCAACTTGGTGAGGAATTCGCAACATTGGTAACTTGAAGACCAAGTACTGAAGGAAGGACCAAACGATACAATTTTGCTCTGGGTAGCGCAGATTGAATACATAGAAAACCCGAAAGGCAATATCAATGGCATTCGAAGTGTCCCTAGCCTCCAATGGACCAACAGGAGATGCAACAAAAGTCTAAAAAACGATTTCAAGCAAATAGAGCCAAACAAAATTATTAAAACAGAAATTCATACCTGCCCCGATGACTTCAGAATAGACCCGAATACTTTTTGTGCACATTCATCCCTGATGTTGCTTACGTCCTAAATTTGATTTAAAAAGTTCGCACAGATAATCAACATACAAAACAGAAAACAAAACAAAACAAATTACCGCGATGTCAGAGATAAAACTATCTCTGGCAGCTGTTAGCGCTTCAATAGTTGTTGGCCGGTTTTTACATCCGGCACCTAGCTTCACGGGTGCCAACAATGGAAGAAGCCAAAGTGCCAATTCGGAATCAGGTACTAAATACCCACAACATCAAAAATCGAGACCACATTTAAAAATTTAAAAGAAAAACGAAATTAAAGCAATTACAGTTACGCAGTTTCAAGCTCCGAATCTTATCTGCCGCTTCTCGGGGTGGCTGTGTCTCAGCTGCTTTAATTAACGGGGTCATGAAGCGAAGAAACAATTCAGAGAACTTTTGATTTGAAGCGTCCGGTACCCACAGACGAAACTCGGCATCAAGCTGTTGAAAAAAGAAGCAATTTGATTAAAAATCCAAAACAATTTTTTACAATGTGCCGAAATATTCAGACACAAACCTCCTCAAAATTCGAAACATCTAGACCAATTATGTAAACATAATTTGCATAATTGATGTTGCCTTTTCCTGCCAGCAGTTTTTGTCTCTCAACAACAGTCCTACATCTAAGAACCCCTTCGCTCTCATCAACGTTGACGAATTTTCCCATCAGATCCGTCATGTCTACCTCCTCGACTTCATTCTCCCGAGAAACTCGCTGTCTCTTGGCAGGCTCAGGCAGTCCTTAAAAGCGACAAGGAAAAATCAGGAAAAAAACTAAACAATTGAAGAAAAAACTTGAAAAAAACCTTGGCTCCGTCTACGAGCAGACTCTTTTGACTTCCGATCTGCCCTCCTAGTCTTGAGGTTCTCCTCAATCAAACCAGTTGGGGGATGCTTCCTTTCAATGCCCCCAGCCAAACTTTCTTTGAAGTAAGGTTTGAAGAACAACGACTAAAAAAAAGGGAAGCCAATAACATAAATTTACAAAGAATACCCTGAACAAAAAAATACGAACTTCAGGACAGTTCTCGTCCACTGAAACCAGTTCTGGATAGGCTTCAATGATCAACTTCGCATATTTAGTTTTGGTTTCTGTGGATGGCTTCAACTTTTCCTCCTCTGATCCACTTTCGCGCTAAAGAGAAAAAATCACGCTTCGCAAATGTGAGGAAAAACGAGGAAAGTCTCTGCATTGTAAATAATGAGAATAAAATTTTTTAAAAAAACAGAAACTTGAACCTTAATCATTTCAGCGACCACAATTCTGACCAGCTGGTTTTGGCCAGATTTAGACCGAAGGTTCAGGTGGTCAGCCAGGGTCTTCAACTCCTCAACGTTCAGCGTATCAGTTGTTGTTGATGCAGCTGCTCTTATAGGGGTTATATTCCCAGTCGACAAAGCTGAAGCTAATGTAGCTTCACTTCGGTTACTAAAAGACGAGTTACTAAAAGACGAGTACTCGCCTCATTATCGCCCACTAACAATTTCAATTCATAGATCGCAGGCAGAGGAAAACCCAATCCTACGAGAACATCATCTGACAGAGCTTTAAAGGAAATCGGTGTCAGCATCGACTTCCTTATAATTTCTTTCAGCAAAGACTTTTGCTGACCATCAAGGTCCATATCATCAACGAAGTCTGTCAAAGGCATAATGGTATCTAGAAGCGAAACAAAAGATTAAAGTTTTCAGAAAAAAAAGAAAAGCAAAAACAATAACCGCAAAAGCTAAAGACGCAAACAATCTGGTGGACACAAAACCCTGCAATGCTCTAGAAACTCCAAGAGTAATTTCTGAACGGAACAAAATATAAATTGCAAAACTAGTGGTCAGAAAACAATGCAGTGGGCAAAAAAGGTGTAGCTAAGAAATCAAATCTTTAAAAAACTCTTGCTTGTTAAAGAGGAAAAAACAACTTGAAATACTGGTGGTCACGAAACCACGCAGTGTGCAAGGAAATCTGGCTTGGAGAACCTCTTGAGCCAAGCAGAACTATAAATGAGAGCACTGGTGGTCACAAAACAACGCAGTGTGAAAAAAACTATCGATGCAGCCTACAGCCAGAGAATTTTCAGCCTTCCAAGCGAATTCGATTAAAGATTCCAAAACACTGCTGATCATAAAACCAGGCAGTGTAAAAAAAACCATCAATGCAGATCACAGCCA